>NW_026910800.1:0-10058 GCF_963854185.1 Sardina pilchardus | reverse complement strand
GATGCGATGACACCAACCATAACAAACACTATCTGATTGGAGGGAGCGTTTGCTCATAAGACTGAGCACTGACTGTGCATATCGGGGGGGGGGGGGGGGGGACATGAACAGCAAGACTGATGAGCAGGGAACTGTGTGTGTGTGTGTGTGTGTGTGTGTGTGTGTGACAGGGGTTAAGTAGTTGACTTGACACTTCAAAAGGCCAGATGAGGCAATGTCGTCCAAGTTGAGAACACACACACACACACACACACACACTACCTGTCAGACAGGCACCCATCATACACCGTAGCACATCAGAGCTGTGAGTCAAATGATGTCCCGGCGAATATTCCCGTTAATTTGTGACCGTCTCCCTTCATCAGCGCTGAAAGACCACACTGGCAAAGACAAAGAGGCTTCTTCTGTCGAAACGGAAAACGTGAGCGAGCGAGCGAGCGAGCCGCTAGCGCTAACTGTGGCTCCGTAAGCAAAACCCTCAACAGACACAATAGAGGAGAGGCCCGCGGAGCGGCTGGATGCTGTTAATTAGGTTGGGGGGGTGACCGCGGTCTGTGTGTGTGTGTGTGTGTGTGTGTGCACGTGCAGACCGAGGGCCGAGGAACAGCTGTTTGCTGACTGCAGCGCGCCTCGTCTCGTCGCCATGGAGACACAACATGCTGAGGAGAGGCCACGTCAGCACACACCCAAGACAGCAACACACACACACACACACACACACACCATATCCATATCTTACACAGCAGGAAATAAATGCATGCTGCATTTACCATCACGTAGACGCAAGTAATCCCAAACATGTCGTAATGAGATGTGAAAATGGTGAGGAAGGATAGAAGTGCACTGGGAGAGAGCAACGGCATCATTAGTTTGAAACGGAGAGTGCTTAATTAAAAGCTCTCTACAGCATACAGTGCCTGGCATGATTATGCAGTTACTGTGAAGAGGGAGGGGGCACACACACACACACACACACACACACACACACACACACACACACACACACACACACACACACACACACACACACACACACACACACACACACACACACACACACACACACACACACACACACACACACACACACACACACACACACACACACACACACCACCTTCCTCAAACAAGAACAGTCAGGCATGCATGGACGCATTATACGCCACACAAAGGCGGAAAGACACACAGTCTCACACACGTGCAAAAACACACAGACCCTCTCTCTCCAACACACACACACACACACGGTCTCTAACCAACACACACAGGCCCTCTCTCCGACATTTCGGTGCTGAAGCCGAAGCAGTGAACAGTAGACAGATGGAGTGTGGAGGAGAAGGAGGAGAAAGGGTGTGATGCACCGCCAGACAGAAAGGAGACTCCATTAGAATATCAAGAGAGAGAGAGAGAGAGAGTGTAGAGCAGAAAGAGAGAGAAAGAGTAGAGAGAGAGAAGAGAGAGAGTGTAGATAGAGCAGAAAGAGAGAGAAAGAGTAGAGAGAGAGAAGAGAGAGAGTGTAGATAGAGCAGAAAGAGAGAGAGACAAAGAGTAGAGAGAGAGACAGGATAATGGAGTGAAAGCTCTCTTGCTGTAAAATGGTGTGAGCTCACAAGCGGCAGCAGATTCTAGCACTTTCTCTCTCCATCCCCATGACACAGCAGAGGATCCTGAGGCCAGTCTGAGAGCTCTCGTCTCTCGTCTCTCCTCACGCACGCACGCACGCACGCACATGCACTGTGCCTATAGGTACCATGACTGATGTGTGTGCCAAAGCACTGTCTGCTGCAGAGACTGACTACGGTAATGCAACAAATGCTTATAATGTAATTATTGGGATACTCATGTGTGTGAAGTCTCAAGAGTTCCGATTGTGTGCAAATGCAAACAGAAAAAAATATAGCTCTAGGAACCGGTAGCCTCTCCAGTTAGAAGTTAGTAGAACTGTGCTGTGTCATGTTGAAACTAAAGAGCTATCGCAATGTGGATTAGCATCCACATTGCAATGGTTTTCTGAGAAACAAAATTCATTTCAAAGTTTCATTTTCAAACACACAAGTGATATTAACTATGGTAACACAAGAAGTTTGCTTCATTTACTCACACTGTGTCTAGCACATGTCTTGCCTTTACTGACCTATTTTATGCTGTGCTGCGTTGTTGTGCATTTTTGTTGTGGTGTGTTTGTTATGCTTTGTTTTTTGTGCTGTGTTGAGGTACCAGTAAATCCCTGAGTGGTTTATTTGCCTGTGTGTCTTTGGCCTACTTTCTATTTGGCGAATCTGTTGAGTAATGACTGGGTTGATTAGTTTCTTACCCAGACAGTAATGAATAAAGCTGTCCCACTGACCCTAACGCTGACACAAGACTGCTTTCTCGGTCACACTCACACACACACACACACACACACACACACACGCACGCACGCACGCAGTAAGAACCCCCAGAAGTTTCCAGCTGTACGGACTCCAAAATGCAAAATGGCTGACTACTATATTCTGTCATAAAGCCCAGTCTGAAAGGAGGGGCATTCAAGCACCCCTCACCACTCTCTCTCTCTCTCACACACACACACACACACACACACACACACACCTCCTGCCAGCAGCCCCTACCCATTCTAAATCCTGAGCCGAGTCCGTTCGCCGCTATAAAAGCATGGCCTGCTGTGAGACGGCTGCCACTCCAGTTAGCGCAGAAACGGCTCCTCTGTGTCGCTGCGCCAACACGCAGCACAGAAGCACATCAATCACACTAGCCTAGCGCTACCTTAAGCTGCCAACATGACCAAAACGCTCCCCTTCTGTGTGTGTGTGTGTGTGTGGTGTGTGCGTGTGCGTGTGCGCATGTGCAAAAGAATGAGTGAGAGATATATAGACAGAGAAGGAGAGATAATGAGAGAGAGAGAGTAGAAAAAGAGCACGGAGAGAGAGAGAGAGAGAGAGAGAGAGAGAGAGAGAGAGAGAGAGAGAGAGAGAGAGAGAGAGAGAGAGAGAGAGAGAGAGAGAGAGAGAGAGAGAGAGAGAGAGAGAGAGAGAACTTGTCTGTATTTGCCAGCATGTGTTTGAGGGTGTTCCACTAGACACACGGAAAGAGAGATAATGAGGGCCGATGACTCCTCCACTACCATCCATCCCCTCCACCTCCACCTCCCTCTCTCCCTCCCTCTCTCCCTCTCTCCACCTCACTACTCCCTTTCTCTCCACATCCATAGCAGATGGTCCGGAGTTCAGCAAAGGGAGAATGAGGGGAGAGGTGTAGACAGTACAAAACTAAAACAGGAGAGGAACAGAGAACATATTAGATAGAGAGAAAAGGAGACAAAGAAAGCCAAAGAAAGCAAATAACCGACTCAACAGACGTAACTCAAATTCATGTAGAGTTCCACTGCTTCACTGCTCCCATCGAACACTGGCTCAAAAACATTGATTGTTTAAACACTTCCACGGACAGCTGCTTTCTGGATCAAATACACAGTAATAATTTGTTAAACTGTGTGTGGTGTGTGTGTGTGTGTGTGTGTGTGTGTGTGTGCTTCAGTGGCAGACGAGCAGCCAGCCCATTAAGTGTGTGATGGGAACCCATAATCTCCACACACAGCTCCATCTTAATCATACACTGGGAGCTGGGCGCAGCAGCTAGATCAAAGGGATCACCCAACCTCGCTCTCCCTCGTGTTAGCACGGGCTTACGCAGTCTGCCTCTCGCTCATTGCCAATCGTCTCAGTTCCTCTCTCGCTCTCTCGCTCCTTTTTTCCGTTAATCTCTCTCTCTCTTCTTCTTCACCCACTTTGGCGCAGTAATAGATATGTAAACCAGAAGTGATGCGTCAGATTTGCTCGACTCAGTTCTGGTTAGGGTGTCATGAGAGTAAATGACTTCATCCTCTCTCTGCTCCGGTGGCTTCTCGGCGTTGGCCCCGTTTTCTGGCCCTGCTGCCGCGAGGGCTCGGGCTGGAGCCGCCACCGGTGGTGGTGGTGGGAAAGCGAAGAGAGTCTGTCATCTCTCACTCTGACTCACGCACATCTGACGAGATTCGAGCGTGTGGGCGGACCAAAGAGAGGAGGCTGCATCATTTAGGTGAAGACCATTGGGCTGCCGGAACCATGACACACACACACACACACACACACACACACACACACCTTTAAGTTCTGCCAGGCCTTTTGTCTTTAATTAGTCAGTGTGACCACTGTCTGACCGCTGTCTGCCAGGGCTACCACCAGCGAACCAACCCACGCATCCTGGCTTAGCGGGTAGCAAATACCAACGGCTCAGATCAGAAACATCTTAAAAACAGACCTCTGGGAAAGCAGACCAGCCTGAGTCCACCACCAGGGCTGAGGCTGACTAAGAGGAAGCGGGCCTCCCGACTTCCCCTCATTTCTCCTGCGCTGGCCTGGGGCTGTTGGCCAGTGAAGTATGACACACCCACCCCCTGCCATGGCCAAGATAAAAAGCCTGGGCCCACAGTCAGACACCACCCTGGCCACCAGAGGTGGACATCCCAGGTTCAGGAAGTAAAAGCCCTGCCAAGTATTTGATCCAACCATTTAGGGTGCCTCTCAACTTCTCGATCCTCGATGCTCGGTCCTCCAGGCTCGTTCCCACTGATCTATAACTAAAACTGGATAGACTATCCCATTGATGCCGCCCCCATCATTCTTTATGTAGATCAGTGAGGACGAAGACCGAGGAAGGAAGGGAGGATGTATAAAAGATGAATGAGAGGCACCCTTAGTAAAATAGTTCATCCTAATTAGCAGCCAGGTAGATCAGATCATTAGTGATATCACCTGTGTGAAGTGCACAGGTAGAAAGAATATTATGACAGGACTTTTACTTTCTGGAACCAGGAATGTCGGCCTCGGAATTGGCCACAGGCATCTGCACCCTGCAATACCGGAACTGGAGGCCTAGACAGGGCCTGGGAGTCCCGAGGTGACAGACCAAAGGCCTCTCTTGGCCCTCTGGTGACCTGACGTGAAAGCTGACGGTAATCATACAGGCCAAATATTCCATTTACAAACATTACTGAAAACACCCCCAATTGATTCACCCAAACGTCAGCAGTGCATCACCAGACACTGTGCGTGCGTTCGCAAAAGCCATTTCAGCATCGGCTTGTGAAAGGCTAGAGAAAAAAAAAGTGAGTAATTGTTTTGCTGAAAGTGAAGCACTCGAGTGTGTGTGTGTGTGAGAGAGAGAGTGCGTGTGTGTGTGAGTGTGTGAGTCAGATCTCATTCACTCACTCTTGCTATTCAATCACAGGTTTTTCCTGTGCGTGGTGGGGGAGGAGGAACACAAGAGTCAGAAGTGAAACACCAAAGATAAACCAACTCCGAGCAGGTAAGTGTGTGTGTGTGTGTGTGTGTGTGTGTGGAATGCTGTGAAAGACACATGGAAATAAAAGGTACATGTCCCATCACGGATACTCAGAGGATCACAGGGAAAGTACTATGTTGTTCTCTCCACTTACGTTTCTTGGCAACGTTGGTGAAGCTTCAGTGAACAAAGAAAAAATCTGATTGTGACTGTTTGTGACTGTGTATGTGTGTGTGTGTGTGTGTGTGTGTGTGTGTGTGTGTTTTACTCACAGTAGCAAGTGGCCCCTCACCTCACAGTCATAACACTAATTCACAAATACTGAGATGTGTGCCTCCTCTGTCCTCTTTCCACCATTTAATGAACACGATGTTACTTTCTTCTGGATTACTGCCAGTGTGGTCTAATGATCCCCACACACACACACACACACAGTCATTCCACTGCAATAAGCAGATTCTTCAGAAGACACGCTCAGCTCTTGTGATGACCATGAGAGTGTCACTTTGAAACTCAAACGCCAAAACAACGGCACTCTCCAAAGTCATATAACTGGACCACACACACAAATGGAGATGCGACAGATGGACAGGAACGAGGAGAGGTCAGGCCTGACCCCTGACCCCGTCCACCGGAGTGGTCATCATGGTCACTAGCGGTCATGATGACGTGGGGTAAAGAACGGGAGTACAAAGCGCAATGTGCCTCCGTGACGTGCTGCAGTCAGCAGAATGCGAGATCGGCGCTGCCCTGTTGACGCTCGAGATGAGATCACGAGGCGAGAGAAACTCCGCAGCTCCGCGCATTCCTGCATTCTGCGCTGGCCGAGAAATGCCTGACATTCCTGAGGCCCGCGAGCCCGGCCCGACTGGAGGAGCGGTGACGGAGGAATGAAGACGAGAAAAATGGAACAGAAAAAAAGGTCAACTGTCAAACAAATGGCTTCGACGTCTTATTGTTCTACGACACTGAGGATGTAAGAGGAGCAGAGGGATAGTACTGGGAGGCTACACACACACACACACACACACACACACACTCTTAGAATCCCCTTTAAGCCCAGGGCAACGTCTCTGCTCCTCTATTCTAAGATGTGCAGGTGTAAGTGTTCCTGTTGTCTTGAAGTCAGGGAGAGAAAGACTGAGACAACGAGAGCGAAAGCAGTCAGTGACCTCAGCTTGAGGTATTACGGCCCTGCAATCCTCCAGAGTAGAGGTCAACTCGGGGGTGCAGTGGAAATGGAACTTCTGTTCTGGGCATGTGTGTGCTGTTCTACCTGTGCCGCCCGAACACTTCTCCAACCACAAAGCACAGATCAATAGCAGAGTGCAGTTCCAGGCCTCGGATATGCAGCCAGGCATTCTCACTCAGTCCCCCCCCCTTCACAACAGAGGCAGACGTGGGGGGGGGGGGGGGGGACTTGACTCCGGGCTGCCGGCGTCGTTCCCAGAGAGATCCGTGCCTCCGCAGGGGCGGAACGGCGACGCTCCTGCGGGAACGCAAGCCACGGCAGAGGCCCCGAGTCACACAGTCACGTGCACGCTCACTCTCAACGGAGCTGACGTGACAGAGAGAGAGAGAGAGAGAGAGACACAGTCAGAGGTAATGGGGCTTTGGAGGGTGGGAGATGTGTGACATTAGATCAACTGAATACTACCAAAGGACATTTTAGCACTCTGACTGCGGGTAGGGAAGTGAAGATTGTCAACCACAGACCACCACAGGGCTTCTCACAACTAAACAACAACAAGAACCACAATGACGACAACAACAACAACAATGAGGACAACAATAACAATAACAACAAGGACGACAACAATAACAACAGCAGGAGGAGGGAGACACGGTATTAACGGAACTATGACATCATCAAACTAGTCACAAAAAAACCCTCAAAGCCTTGCTGATCACACACTCATTTCCTGCATAGAGTGTGAGAGAGAGAGAGCGCGAGAGAGAGAGTGCAAGAAACAGCGTGCCTGTGTCACTACCTTTAATCATACAGTACTGTTACCCTTTCATCCAACAAACTCGCATACACAAAACAAAACAAAAGCTAGCCTATGTGCACAACAACAGCTACAACTCATCATTAACTTAAATACAAGATAGGAAGCACACGCACGCACGCACACACACACAAACACACACGCGACACCAGGGGCCCGTTGCACAAAAGCAGAATTAAGACATCCGGGATAAGTTACTGAGCCGCGATCACTGAATCCTAAACAAGAGCATACCGGCTGAATTGGTTGCACAAAGACCAATCCAGGATAAGCAGACACGGATTCATCAAGCCAGGTGTAAGTTATTCGGTGTATGTGCGCGTTCTCGTTTCTCCCCCAATAACTCGCGGTTGGAATAAAAAAAGACGCGAAAAATAGCGTCTTGCACACAAAGTGAACAACCGCTTTTGATAGAGACTAACAACGAGGTAAAGTTTTACTTTTTTGGATGGGGGTTCATGATTATTTCTGTTACATAGCGGGAGTAGGTGTGGCAGATCAACTGAATGCAAATTTACGTATGCACCCACGTGTGAGAGCTTCCTTGTCTCGGCACGCAACGTCATTAAGGAAGCGCTTTGCCACCGCAATGCACAAAGTATCCTAATTTGTCTTAAAAGCCGAATTAGTTAAAAACACCTTCGAAAAATGTCCCCTCCACTTCCAATCAACTACCAGCCTACAGCAGCCTATTCATCAAACATCTGTCAAAAAAGAAGCAAACAACGAGTAGGATATGTTATTAATTATAAGGCCACCATAATTTAAATGACATCCATATGGTATTAGGCAGACATTCTGCTGTGTTTTGCGAGTAAATGCATGTAGCAAATAATATATAAATGGAATCTACAGCTCTTTAAAAAAAAACACGTGGAGGCCTCATTTGAATGACAGCTAGCTGAACCAATCAGATAATGTAATTACCATTAGAATCAACTTATCTTGGATGTTAGCCTGGTCAGGAGCAGGCTAGCTCCACAGAATAAATCGCCATGGTAACTTATACCATAACATATCCTGCTGCCCCCTATCCCGCTTTTGTGCAACTGGATCACGGATAAATTGAGCCAGGATAACCAAGATATCCCGGGTTAATCCCCTATCCTAGTTTTGTGCAATAGGCCCCAGATAAGTTAAATGGCCAAAACGTTGTTTAATTTCTCAACAACAGGAAGTGAAACGGTTTTGGTTTCCTTACCATGACTACTACCCCTTTCGTAAGCATTAAATTTAGAGCACTGATGCTAATGGAAGTACAGCCCCTCCAAGCCTCCTATTATCTGGCTTCTTCATCCAAATCAAACAGCTAACAGCACATATCTGACGACATGAAGTCCAGACTAGCATGCACCACCAAAGACAGCCATAGAGCACATGTTCCTGGAAATCCTGACATGACAGCGATGTCATTTGACACACAGGACTCCATGGCTGTTGTGGTTACTTTCGCTGTGCTGCTTCAGAACGAAAGTGTTTTTCACCCATCGGTCTAACTCTTCCCTCTCGATCGCTGAGAGAGAGATGCGGGGAAAAAGCCATTACTCAGGGTGAAACCGGTGTGTGTGGGTTTGGGTCTGTACGTACCTCACTACCTTGATACATGCTACTGTATACATGTACAGTATCACACCATGGGAATGACAATTACAGTTACAATTGCAATTTCCAGAGAACTATGCCGTGAGTAATCACCTGCAGACATGCATGCATTACGTTGCGGATGGATGCAGACTGTGAGCAGTGAAACTATTCGTAGTCTGTGGGAAACCAGGAAGTGCTCACAGACTAGCAGAGGGATCCTCTGTGTCCTCCACAGGAAATACCTCACATTTCTGGTCTTTACTGCTGAGCTTGGCCCTCTGTGTGTGTGTGTGTGTGTGTGTGGTGTGTGTGTGTGTGTGTGTGTGTGTGTGTGTGTGTGTGTGTAGGGGGGAGGTTATGAGTAATTAAAGTGGCCTTCCTGGTCCTATTCCACTCCTTAAGGGGCTTTTGGAAGCTGCTCAAGCATGGTTCCCATTACCAGGTGAAAATGGTGAACACAGAGTCTGTTTCATTCTTAAAAGGGACAGGTGTGGCAGCTGAATACACAGAGAGAGACAGAAAGAGAGAGAGAGACGGAAATAAAGAAAGAAAGAAAGAAAGGAAGAGAGAGAGGGAGAGATGAACAACATGGGGATTTCCTTTGCTCTTCCTTCCTATCTATCTAAATGGACAAGATCAGTTAAACCCACATCCCTCCCTTCTACACTCCACGAACCGCTTGATAATCTCACCCTTGCGTTCCATTTGTGGGATGGAATTAAGCAGATTATGCTACAACTCTTGTGTGAAATGACAAACTAACATTCCTACATAATATTTTCACAGCATTGGATCTTCTTACGAGCATTTGTTCATTATCAAATTCAAATTCAAATGGTGGTTTATTGGTATGACAAGTATTTAGACACTTGTATTGACAAAGCAATTGTTACATAAATGTATCAGGACATACAAGTAAGTAATTCCACAGGTATATACACATAGCACATAGGCCTAGACAACGTCAATTGCAAACAGAGAGTATACTATGGACTTGTCACCATACGAAGGGTTCAGATGCAAAAGCCTCTAAATCAGTCTGACCACTTTTCTTTTAAATGAGCATTTTGCATCAGGCTCCTATAGGGTTTCGCCTACAAATCAATATTTCAGACCAGGAAGAGAATGGTATTTAGTGAGGTT
>NW_026910799.1:0-19728 GCF_963854185.1 Sardina pilchardus | reverse complement strand
AAAAGAGATGAGGAGGAGAGGAGAGCAGAAGAGGGGAGAAGAAGAGAGGAGAAGAAGAAAGGAGAGAGGTGAAGACTGACCACATGAGCAGAGGAGGAGAGATGGAGTGAAATGAGGAGAGGAGAGCAGAGGAGAGGAGAAGAAGAGAGAGGAGAAGAAAAGAGATGAGGAGGAGGAGAGCAGAAGAGGGGAGGACAAGAAGAGAGGAGAAGAGGGGAGGAGAAGAAGAGAGGAGAAGAGGGGAGGACAAGAAGAGAGGAGAAGAGTTGAAGACTGACCACATGAGCAGGACATGATCCACACAGCCAGCAGCAGCTTCATCATCTCCTCCTACTGCAGTAGCCTACAGCCCTCACCTCACATCTGGAGAGAGAGAGAGAGAGAGAGAGAGGGAGGGGGGGGGGGGGGGGGGGGGGGCAGAACGTTATTAATGAGGGAACTGAGACTAGACTCTGTGCTCCACAGCCCACACACCTAGACCACCGGGGAAAAAAAGAACAAAATTCGAGCGAAAACCGCCGCTATTTGACTTTTTCCACTCGTATTGTTCACGAGCTCCAGCAGGCCGGGTGAGTCAGAAACTCAAACCACTCGAGACAAAGTCCACCGGGGACATCCCGCCTCGCTATCAGTCAACAACCCGCACCGAGTCAGACTCATGCGCAGCCAGGCACAGTATCACACCTACCAACCCACAACAATGCACAACATAACCTATGGAGCCTATCCGAATGGGGTTCGCCAATGGCTGCATACTTTAGGTGTACGACTGACAGGTTGCAACTGGTGGCCTAGCCGAAGTTTGAGTCAGACTGTTATATTGAGGGAGGACAACATGGGGTTAAAGTTACAATATCGTCTTGACTCTTGACACTGGCAACTCAAACCGCCTATTTGCACACTTCAAATAGTTTAAGTGGGCTAGCCTATATAGTGCACATACAAGGACACAAGGATCAGATGTTTATTTGTCACATAGATATTTGGACAGTAGCATAGCCATCGAAAAGTGGGCACAACACAAGTAGGCTAAATGCTCAGTGCACACAGTCCTGGCGGAAGTATGCGGTTCGTTGTGCTTATGAGATGTGTGGTGAAATATCTTATCGTGATAGCCATAAAACTGTGTTCATGAGGTGGTCATAATATTATCCCAGAGAGAGCACACACACACACACACACACACACACACACACACACACACACACACACACACACACACACACACACACACACACACACACACACACACACACTAGAGATCACTGAGAGTTTTACACTGAAAGGCGATAGACTAGCAGTCATTGAAACTGAACATTGAAAACACAATGATCACCTGACAAGGAAGAAGCTAAAATATTTAGCCCAATAACGGAGATCACAACAATATAGATCTTGATTCTTGCTGTGCTGAAAATGTACAGACACTTGTTGTCGCCTTACCTTCATTCTGTCCGCCTGGGTCTTCAGTCAGCTGGCTGATCTAAACCTTAACAACAACGAGGAGGAATCGAAACCACTTCGTTCTGTCGTCTGTCAACCTGATTTCGGCGAAATGTCAAAATAGCCTACACCAGCCTATTAACACGAAAAACACACTCGCACTGGTGGCGACTGATCAGTCAGGCTCACAATTCGCTTTCCGAACATCATTCCTGCATATCATGTGACGTTGTAGGCTATTTCCTTGAAAGGGAGCACTCGTTCCAAAGGTGCAGCCTACACTGTGGGTCAGAAGAAAACCATTGTCCTTTACGCCAAAAGACGGTAGAGGGCGCTCAAGAGGCAATCAGCAACTGTTCAACTTTCTGTAAAGGCATTAACGGGTAAGATAATTCAGTGGTTAGGTGTTTCTGCAATTACAGTCATGTTTGAGTATTTGTTAAGATATTTAGTGTGGAACGTGTCTGTTTCTTGAGTCTTCAATAATTTGCTCCTAAGTGTCATTATCACCGCAGTGTGCAACGTGTTCCTGAACCTCTCAGCACAAAGGTTACAGTAATACACTACTAACGAGAAAACAAAACCTTTTTGCAGACTCTCAGTTTATGGATCTTTAAGATTAAGTTCTTACGGCAAGAGTGCGTGCACGTAGCAGCCTACAGTAGCCATGGACATGTTTGGGGGCCCCTGGCCTAGAGATATGGTCATAACATAGCCGGCTGTGCCCTGGCCTCTATAACATAGGCTATAGACTCTGCCCTGGCCTACAGATATGTTTATAACATAGGCTATAAGGCTTTGGCCTCTATAACATAGGCTATAGACTCTGCCCTGGCCTAGAGTCCTGTAAAGGGATACATCTTTAACCTAGGCCAATGGTTCCCAAACTTTCCGCCCACGGACCACCTTCTACATCCTGACTTGGCTTGTGATCTGAAACATTAAAAAGTAACACATTCTGTTGACGTATTACAGGCTTAATGTTTAATAAGCCGCCCTTTTTCAAATTAAAACGTAGCGTACTATACTGTAGAGTTTACAAATTATATCCTTCAATTGCATGTTTCCATATGACCTGATTCAAAATGATTTATTTATCCATGAATTAATTACAAAAGTTTTAAAAAGTTCACTTTAACACCTCTCCACCATAGCCCTTTTCATCTCTCAAATAACCCCTATAGGGTGACCAGATGTCCCCGTTTTTTGGGGAAATACAGAAAAACTACCAATGTCCCCGTTTTCTGAAGATAACACTTGTATGCATTTCAATCTTTGAGAGTCAAACTGAAAATGTCCCTGTTTTTTCTATTCCACATTTTTGGGATTATGTCCTTGATTTTAGGCTCGGACATCCGGTCACCTTACCCTATAGGCAGCTTGCGTATCCCTAGAAGCGGAAGCATATAAGTTTGGGAATCCCTTATACTGTAGGCTAAGGCTCTGCCCTGGCCTTATACAAACTAGGCTGCAGCAGTTAGGGGAGAGCCGGGTCAATTGAAACGCGGGACGAAAGTAACACAGCGATTTCCTCGAAAACCATTCACATCTGAAATGTCATATGTCGTCAGTTTGTTCAACACACAAGACTTGCCAACCACGGGAAATCTTGTGCCGTGACGTCATCGAACTCCAACGTTATCCCCGCAAACCTGTTTTTGACACCGGCAAGTAAAATCTTATGTGCAGTAATTTTTTTGTGATCACAACTCGTGTTTATTGTTTCATGCAATGATCACATGACCATACGAGAGATGAATCATTACTTAAACATGTCTGAAAGTGTTAAATGTCAGCATTTTGAGGTTTAGAAGCAAAATATGTGTAAGTGTTAGTTAGCACTGTCGGGACGATTGAAACAGTTGTTTCAATCGTCCCGAACTATCAATGCAAAAAAAAAAAAAAATGTTTCAAAATAAAAGATGAAGATCAATTGTGAAACCCTCAACAAGGCTTACAACGGGAAATAAGTAAATTAGATGGAAATGTGGTCATCAGCATGGTATAAAATGAAGAAATGTGAGTTTAAAGGAGTCATAGAACGCATTTTTTGACCATTACAAATTGATCTTTGAGCCTAAATAATGTCATATGTAAATTTGTGGGGCTGAAAACGCCCCAGGAGCACTGCTAGATCGCCTAATACAAGGTCATAAATAAGCCTTGCAATGAAACAGTTTGTTTTTCCCGCCCACTCAGCAAGTTCATGAATATTCAAATGAGATGTGCGCTGATTGGTCTATTGGCCGATATGTCCTGAAAGTTGATTGGCTCAATCCACCGGTCTGAAGCTAGAGCGAAGTGAAACTACGTTTACTGCTGGTAAATAAAGCCAAAGTCTTTGATAAAGCTATCAACAATGGATTTAAATAAGGAATACAGCCGTACATGTATAAACCGAGTCAGAAGAAGGTTATGACGAAGATGAAGTGCAGCAGATTCCCCAACAGAATGAATGTGTTAGATTGGTAAGTTTTATCAGTACATTTCTTAGTATAGTAACTCTCCAAAGTTAGCTGTAATAACGCTAGCATTACAACGTCTCTGCCATAGACCACATATCTAGATACTAGCATCGTAAGAGCAGTTTAACAAGAATTATTAATCGAAGGTATGCAAATGAGAGGGGCCGAGGGGTGTATCTAAAGGGGGATGGGCGCCTATTACGTGTTATCTGAGCTCTGTTCAGATTGGAGCATTTCAACACGGCTGTTTCTATTTCCCAATTTGCATACGAAAGCAGGCGGGGGACGCGGTAAAGTGTTTGGTGTTGTCCTTTGGACACTGCTCGCAGCCTAAATTCAACAGGAACAAGGTGAATGTGGTTTTGAATTCTAGGACTCCTTTAATCGAAATGCGTATCTCGACATTGACGCACATGGAAAAATACATTTTTTGACCTACTTATATTTTGAAGAATCAGGTGACATTTTAGCCATGACAAGTACAGAAGTATGTTGTTAGGTATGTTTCATAAAAACTAGAGTAAAGTGAATGGTTTCTGTTTACAATATGCTGTTTCATTCGTCCCGCACATGTGTTTCAATTGACCCGACAGGGCGGGTCAATTGAAACAAATGACAACTTACGTTCAAAGTTAAAAAACAACGTGATCACTCAAGGTGTATATGAAATTACACTGGTAACTAAGAGAGGACACATGTGAGTTGTTGATCATATGACAACATTACTTGTATCCCTTTCACCTGTTTTGAAAAAGACGTTAAACTGAAAAGTGTTTCAATTGACCCTGCTCTCCCCCTGATGGAAATCACAGTTTTGCTAATTGGGTCTGCTGCTGATATGACATCTAGAGGTCTGTTAGCCTACATTAACTCTCTTAGCCTACAGTCATGGCTGAAAGTGTTGGCACCCCTGCTAAAGTTGACTAAAAAGAGGAATATAGAATCATCTTTTGGAAATTGATCTTAATGCCTGTAGTAATCAAATGAGGAAATATACAACCTTTAAGGACACCAATTTTCTTTGTGAATAATATATCATAAATAACTGTTCTTCCTTACAATACTGCGGTCATGAGTATTGGCACCCCTACTGTATGTAACCATATGGGAATTTAACACAAAGGGTTAACATAGGGGTAGGCAGGTATTTATTTTTAAAGGCCACTTATTTCATGGATCCAGGATATTATGCATCCTGATAAAGTTCCCTTGGCCTTTGGAACTAAAATAGCCCCACATCATCACACACCCTTCACCATACCTAGAGATTGGCATGGTGTTTTGTTCATGCCTATTAGCCTGTTTGATACTCATTGAGCTCAACGTGAATCAAACTAGCTCATTCTAGATCATCTAGGCATTAAGATCAATTTCCAAAAGGTGATTTTATATTCCTCTTTTTAGTCAACTTAAGCATGGGTGCCAAAACTTTCAGCCAAGACTGTATATTAGTTTTTCACAATTGCAAAAACTGATAGATAGATGGATAGATAGATAGATAGATAGATAGATAGATAGATAGATAGATAGATACTTTATTGATCCCCAAGGGGAAATTCAAGGTCCCAGCAGCTTAAGACACCACACACAACATACAATACAATGTAAACAGGAAAATAAAAAGCAAATCAACAAATCAACATGACTAAAGGAGCAGTAAAATACTATCTAGATGTGCTGTACTGTGATCCAGTATGAGGTGTGTGTCAAGTTGGTAGTGCAAATAAGTCCAACAGTGCAACAGTGCAAGATTAAATTCTAGTGACCAGCAATAAATATGTACAGTACAAAATGTAAGCATAGTAATAATAATAACAGTACTAGTATAAATATATGGACAATTAAAATAAACTTAACATAGTAATAATATAATGTAAACTCCACTCTCTGAACCAAAGTCTCAGTTGCCATTAAGAGTTTTCACACAAGCTATAAAACACAATGTGCAGTTCTCATATGTCTTTTTGCAAAACTATAAACACACCCTCATACAATGAAACACATTTGCATTGTGATGTACATGTTAGGCATAATAGTAACCACAAAGACAGCACAAGTAGCCTACCATTAGTGAAACACAATGACTCAAAATTGAGACTTGTGTCAAATGCTGTAGGCTACCACAACTGGCTGCGCTGTCTGAAGGTCATGTGGGTGTTTGAGTGTCTCTGGTAATGACATTCTGCACATGTGTGCTGGTGTCATAGCTCTGGTGGTTAAGTGACGATTCTTTCCTACTTTTGGGGAAAACGCTTCAGTGATTCCCTGGTGACTACAGTAGATGTATGTTTGGGTGTTCTCATAATTCTTGCTCCGGTTATGCTGTAGATATGTGGTTTGATGACAACATATGCAAAACATAATGTATGCAAAACTCTCCACCCACACAAAGGGCAATTCTTGTAAGAAACTGTGGGAGAACATTAGACTAGACTATCCCTAAATGTAAGGAACTGTATAGGAGAACATTAGACTAGACTATCTCTAAATGTAAGAAACTGTGGGAGAACATTCGACTAGACTATCCCTAAATGTAAGGAACTGTGGGAGAACATTATACTAGACTATCCCTAAACTGTGGGAGAACATTAGACTAGACTATCCCCAAACTGTGGGAGAACATTAGACTAGACTATCCCTAAACTGTGGGAGAACATACTAGACTATCCCTAAATGTAAGAAACTGTGGGAGAACATTAGACTAGACTATCCCTAAATGTAAGAAACTGTGGGAGAACATTAGACTAGACTATCCCTAAATGCCTTCGCCCCTTAGTTCCAGTGAAAGGAATTCTGCTTCAGAATTAACCAAAATATTTTGTTGTGGTGTGTGTGTGTGTGTGTGTGTGTGTGTGTATGTGTATGTCTATGTGTGAATGTGTGTGTGAGGGACCACCATGCTCTACTTGTTACTACACATTGCCATCTACTGGTCAATGCTGGAAAGTGCATGTCAAACAGTCATGATTCAAAGCTGAACAGACAGGACACAGTTTGCTGCTTCTAAAATGCGAGATGTATGATATTATAAGCAAACAGGAAAACATATATTGAAATACATTTTAAATTGTCAAAAATATATTGTGGAAATATGTCAAATATGTTTTTGTTGTGAACGGGCCTGTATGGGCCCACAGAACAAAAATATACAGAAATGGCCATACAGAAAAAAAAAAAATATTGAAATATATTTTAAGTATCAAAAATATATTTTTTTGGCCAATTTAAAATATTTACATATATTTCAGAATATAAGTAAATGTTTTTAAACATGTATTTAAAATGTATATTCTTTGTGTATGGGAATAAAGAAATTCTTCCGTAAAAGTCTACTGGGGCTACATGCCCACCAAGTCTCATGTGCCCCGGTGTTACGGTGTCCCGGGAAGCGTTGAACAAAAATTCAGAATCGATGACGAAAAAAAACAAATAAAAAAAAATTACAACAAGTATATGATCGCTTCACTAGCTATGCTAGCAACGGTCATATTTAGGAGAGGGATTTATAAATACATATATAATTGGTAGAGGGATTTATATATATAAATACATAGCTAGTGAAGCGGGCATATAGTTGTTGTCAAATTTTGTTTTTTATTTCCGTCATCGATTCTGAGTTTTTGGTCAACGATTCCCGCCATAAGCATCGGAGAGTGAGCACAACACAATGCCCATTGCCCAGTGCGCACTAGCTGACGGAAGCATGCGGTTGTGTTGATGAGGTGTGTGTTGTAGGCTCGTAATATCCCAGAGAGCGCACACAGACGCACCAAAGAACCTGGAGTTTTACACTCACGGGCGAATAGCCTACCTGCCGTCATTGAAACGTTCACATTCAAAACACGACTTTCACCGGTGGTTCGTCTATTCCACTGGAGCTCCAAGCGCTGAGGTTTTGGTTTCACACTCTTCGAGTCACGGCAAAATGTTTTTTTTTGCTCCATAGCTTATTTACTGCGTGGGTGCTTGAGTTTCCGTAGGAATCCGCAGTCTTAGTTTGTATAGAAATGAAGTGACACATACAACAGGAGGGGAACATACAGTAGGGGACATGCACTAGGCCTAGTTGGTTTCCTTTTAGGACTTAGGACTTGCTGCAGCTCACCAGCTCTGAGTATGTGCACAAAAGGGAAGAGAGGACCATGCTAGAGAGTAGCTACAGGGTTAAAGTTCCATGCTAAATAATTGCAATCTAAAAAACGTAGGCTTTTTTTTATTTATTTATTTTTTTTTTGGGTGGGGGGATCCCAATGACAGCTGATACAGAGTATTCTTACCCACAACATGGTATGGGACAGAGATAACTAAGCTAACAAGCACTATCTTCTACACTACAGTGATGATGGGGACTACACAACACAAGACTTCTCAACTCTCCACATTATATACACATCAGCTTTCTTCTTATATACACATCACACATGTGAGTCTCCATCTTCACTCCACAACTCAAAGTCCCCAGAGAGCACATCAGCCAGGTCCAGTCCGGTCCAGAGAGCACATCAACCAAGTCCAGTCCGGTCCAGAGAGAACATCAGCCAGTGTGTGTGTGTGTGTGTGTGTGTGTGTGTGTGTGTGTGTGTGTGCGTGTGTGGCGTTCTCACTCACTCCACTTAGACTATTGCCAGGAGAACATCGGAACGCATTATTGCCTCCACTAGATGTTACACTTTAAATTTCCCACGAACTGCTATTAGCGTTTCTCTCTCTCTGTCTCCTCCTGCTTAGCGGCTGACCCTGTTTCCACTGGGCCCTGGAAGACCGCGGACGCTGGTGACACTCGCCTCACCTCTCCTATCCTCGTCCCCCCTCCCCTTGGGAGAAACCCACTAGCTGCCTCTGCTTCTCCCCCACTACGGACTCTTGGAGTACTTCCTTTGAACTGTGACGCTTCGGACTTCGCTTTGGACTGGGTCTCTTTTTAGAGAATAAGTGACTGTTAAAATAAAGGATTTGTATTTTTATATATCTGGCTGTTGTTTGGATCATTACAGTAACTCCCGACTAGAATTGTGAGTTTATACATTGGTTACATGTGTATCAGCGGTGGTGGTGATGACGCTGTACGATCTGAGCGCGCTCTACCCTGTGAGTGCAGCAGCCTCCAGCAGCACCAGATGGAGCTCCCTCTGGTGGTGAGCATGAGGGCCTGCAGGGGAGTGGGAGTGCTGCTGGGGCTCCCCCTGGTGGTGAGTGTGGGAGTCTGCAGGGGAGCGCTGCTGGGGCTCCCCCTGGTGGTGAGTGTGGGGGTCTGCAGGGGAGCGCTGCTGCAGCAGGAGGCTCTGTTGGCGCCAGGGCTCCCTCTGGTGGCCGAAGGGAAGAAAGCGCAGCCCCAGGAGCAGTAGAGTACACACACACACACACATTCATAAATACAGGAGAGAACAACACACACACACACACACACACACACACACACACACACACACACACACACACACACACACACACACACACACACATTCATAAATACAGGAGAGAACACCACACACACACACACACACACACACACATACATAAATACAAGAGAAACCACCACACACACACACACACACACACACACACACACACACACACACACACACACACACATAAATACAGGAGAGAACCCCACAGACACACACACACACACACATAAATACAAGAGAGAACACCACACACACACACACACACACACACACACACATAAATACAGGAGAGAACCCCCCCACACACACACACTCACTCATAAATACAGGAGAAAACACCACAAACACACACACACACACACACACACACACACATAAATACAGGAGAGAACCCCCCCCACACACACACACACTCATAAATACAGGAGAAAACACCACACACACACACAAATACAGGAGAGAACAAACACCACACACACACACACTCATAAATACAGGAGAAAACACCACACACACACACACACACACTCATAAATACAGAAGAGGACAGTATAGAGAAGAGCAAAGGACAGTTTCTCACCAGGTTTTGGGGCAGTTTCAGCTTTGGCCTGCAGATGGCGCCACTGTAGTAGAGACCGCTGGACAGCATCATGAGCAGTACACCAACACACACAGTCCCCACCGACCAGCCCAGAAGATACAGCCCTGCGCAACACACACACACACACACGGCAAACACACAGACACACACACACACGGCACACACACACACACACACACACACACACACACACACACACACACACACACACACACACACACACACACACACACACACACACACACACACACACACACACGGCAAACATTATGAATGACAAGTTAAGGACAAACAGAAAGCACCATGGAAGCAAAATCCAGCGGCTAAACTCCTAAAAAGAGAGTGTAGGAAGACTGAAAGAAAATGGCGTAAATACAAACTTCAGATGCACGATGAAATCCATAAAGAGATGCTCCACACATATAACTCATACATAAAGCAAAGCAAGACAATCTCATCAGTAGGAGTTCAGATAACACTTGTGTTTTATTTTACTCTGTCGATAAGTTAACAAATCATCCCTTCATCTAATAAATGCAATGTGTTTTCATCTTTTTTCAAAGGTAAAAGTCACAAAATCAGACTAATTCAACATCCGGAACTTCCAGCTACAAATAGAGGGAAACTTGACAGTTGAAAACACGGTACAGATTCTCAGCTCCTCCACATGTCTTACACACTCTGCCTATACCTTTCTTCAAAACTGTTTTTCACCTTATAGCTGCAGAGATGCTGCATCACCTTATCTGTTACCATTGAAGATTCTTCCTGAAATGTACAGTAGATGTAATGTATTTCCAAATCTTAGCCCATCTTATGCGGAATGTTGCCTAGTAGACTGCAACACGATAAAACCAATGGATAAAACAGACTCCTTCAGAATGCGTAAAAGACGCACTGGCCAAAGCAGGTCTAACTCACTGTGTGCCTTCTAGACAACGCGCTCCTCAATGCGTGTGGTTATGGTCTGTGGAAACGGGAATGTGTAGTTGGGTTTAAGGAATTGAATGAGCTCTAGAAAGCCCTCACTGCTTACAAAGTCAAGGGGCAGCATGTCTTTTTAATCATCTTTTGGGTGATAGTCTCTGAGTGCTGTTTGTCCCATTTCCTACCAGCTAGCATAGATGACACGGTAGGTTGGCTAACCTCAAGTGTTTACTTTACTTTTGTCAAACCTTGTAGCCACGCGCACGAACCAAAACGCTGGCTCAAATCATATCAACTGGCTAAAATCATATCTACAAGAAAGGAGCTTTTTTTGTTGCCATCGTCAACTGTACCTCAACACCAACGTCCTTGACCTGTGGTGTTCCCCAGGGGTGGATCTTGGGGCCACTATTATTCAACCTCTATATGTTCCCACTTGGACAAATCATCCAAAATAATCTGATTTCATATCATAGCTATGCAGATGGCACACAAATCTGCTGAGCTCTGTCGCAAATGACTATGGTCCCCTTGAATTTCTGTGTCAGCAGTTTCCCCTAGATTTTTTTCCAGCAGTGGTGCTAGCCCCCCCGACCCCGCAGAACCATTTTTAAAAATTATTCTTTTAACAATGTCTTCTAACAGATTTTGTCTAAAGAAATGAACAGAAATGAACAATGTTTCTCAGATGTTTTTCTCAGATGTTCTGTTCCGAGAGTCCAAGCTACAGTTGGGTTTTGGGGAACATGTTTATATTTGAATGTTTAAATGCATCAATCTGATCCAATTTGAATTTAATTCTGAGGTTACAATTATTCTTTTTTTTTTTTATCTATGGATGAAAACATTTCTGCTATAGCCTAAACTATTTTGCACTTCAGAATTTCAACCATGCACACAGGGTGGATAGTTTTGATGAAAAGTTCACAACCACAAAGCATATTTTCACAATTCAGAAATAGTGCAGCAGCTACAGTAGGGTTCTCCCAAAAACAAAAAGACCTGAGCACATTACTCCAACTCTTAAATCTCTGCACTGGCTTCCAGTAAGTCACAGAGTTGACTTTTAAGCACTACTTCTTGTTTAAAAATCAGTAAATGGAGTAGGACTTAAATACCTATCAGACATGCTTCAGAAGTACACACCTTCTCGTCCTCTCAGGTCTCAGGAGAAACACATGTTAGTAAAACCTGCTGTTAGAACTAAACATGGCGAAGCAGCTTTTAGCTGCTATGTGGCTCAGCTCTGGAACCAACTTCCAGATGAGATGTTCTCAGATGCTTTCTGCTATCAATTATTCAATTATTCCACCTTGAGTTTTCTTTATTTTAACAATTTATAGCATTTCAGGATCTGCATAATTACTTATAGCTTAAAATATTCAGTAATTTGAATACTTCATATTGATTACACTTGTCTTTAATGATATTACAGGGGTGGTGTGTAGGTCTAATTGAGTGCCTGTCACTTTAAGAAGTACCGTAGGCCTACGTGAACATAATTATTTAGTTTCATTCGGTTTTAGGAAAATAGTCACGCATAGTTCAAGGATACATGTTTTCATTAAATAATATGAATGTTCAAAAAACTAGCAAAGGTAAAGACAAATATTTCTGGTGTAATAGAAAAGATGAGTGTCCAGTAATGTTAACTTCTATGATTTAGGTATCCTATTATCGCATTGTGAGTTGTCCGTTCACTTTTTCCGTGGTCATGTTTAATTGGCTGGGTGCTTAACTTACTCTACCATGACTTGCCTTGGAGTTTGGTATATCTGTTATATCCAATGAAAATAAAACGTTAGGCTACGGTATTCTCCTGATAACGTTAGTGGAATAGCCTAGATTTAATGTGAACGTAGCCTACATAAAAAGACGCAGAGTGACTATATGATACAGCGCATATTTGCGATGAAATTGTTCCGCCTTTTTAAAGCAGGTGTAGCCTACACCGAATCGTGGTTAAATCCATCATTTAGAGAACAGATTCAGTAGGATACCATTTTTGTTTCATAGAAGTCTACCAGGCCTATGTCAAATGCAGGCTCGGGTGAAGCTGGGAGGAATAACACACGGTTTCTACACCGTGTTTATCAACCGTGATAATAATAATATTTGAAATGAACACGGTAATTGTTAAAGTCAACATTTTTATCATGGTTTACTGTTTCTCCGGTAATCGATTCGCTACATTGTCACCAACTGATAACGAACGGATTGAAGAAAAAGAAGAATGGATTTGGAGTGACAAATTCAAATCTTGTGTGTGTGAGAGCGCGAGGTTGATGCTGAAAGCGTGTGTCCAGCCAGATGCGTATGAGTTGTCAACTCTGAAATTTGTAGGCGTGTGTGTGTGTGTGTGTGTGTGTGTGTGTGTGTGTGTATAATTAAACAAGAGGCAGCTTGCTTACCTGCTGGTGGAGAGGCGGGGCTTGTCCAAGCACACTGCCAATCAGAGGCGAGAGTGTTTGGGATGGAGATGGTGAATTTGAGCACCACCTTAACACAGTAACGTTCTCCAGGAGCCAGGTTATTTATCTTAGTCTGCTGGCGCCTGGACGGCAGGTGTATCACCTACACACACACACACACACACACACACACACACACACACACACACACACACACACACACACACACACACAAGCTGTTTTGACCTTTCTCATGACAATGATAGAGTGTGAGTGTGTGTGTGTACGTGTGTTCATACTGTGCGTCCATTGTTTTTTCTTCACTGTATGATGTGTGCTTGTGTGTGTGTTTGTGTTTGTGTATGTGTGTGTTTTCATACCGTGTCCTCCTTTGCCTTCCTCCATTGGATGTCAAATTTCACTACTCTGCAGTAGTCTCTGAAGTGTTCAGGTGTGATACCGTCACCATGGAGCAGAGTTCTGTTGACCAGGAGACAGTCCCCACATCCCTCCACACGCACCAGAGGAGGACCCAGCACCGCTAACACAGGGAGAGAGAACAGCTCACTATAGAGGAGCTAGCATCGCTAACACAGAGAACAGTTCACTACATGATGACCCAGCACCGCTAACACAGGGAGAGAGAACAGCTCACTACATGAGGACCTAGCACCGCTAACACAGGGAGAGAGAACAGTTCACTACATGAGGACCTAGCACCGCTAACACAGAGAACAGTTCACTATAGAGGACCCAGCAACGCTACCACAGGGAGAGAGAACAGCTCACTACATGAGGACTTAGCACCGCTAACACAGGGAGAGAGAACAACTCACTACATGAGGACCCAGCACCGCTAACACAGAGAACAGCTCACTACATGAGGACTTAGCACCGCTAACACAGGGAGAAAGAACAGCTCACTACATGAGGACCTAGCACCGCTAACACAGAGAACAGTTCACTACATGAGGACTTAGCACCGCTAACACAGGGAGAAAGAACAGCTCACTACATGAGGACCTAGCACCGCTAACACAGAGAACAGTTCACTACATGAGGACTTAGCACCGCTACCACAGGGAGAGAGAACAGCTCACTACATGAGGACTTAGCACCGCTAACACAGAGAGAGAGAACAGCTCACTACATGAGGACCTAGCACCGCTAACACAGAGAACAGTTCACTATACAGGGTGTCCGCGGGGTCTTAAAAAGTCTAAAAAAGTCTAAAATTACACATTTCCAATTTTAGGCCTAATAAAGTCTAAAATATAGAGATATTTTGCACTGTAAGTCTAAAATTGAGTTTGAGTAATTTAAGACCTACGTTTCAATTCAAAATATTGACAAAGGATTAATGTTTTTTTGTTTTGTTTTACGTCCTTTTCCACGCCGTTCTGTTTTTTTCTTTTTCTGTTATGGTGGCAGTTATGGTCCGTGTAGTTCTACATGACATGTTGCTGTTAGTGGAACGTAATAATAAAACTACAGATGTGAAACGGAAACGTATTGTCGTCGTCACAGGATGCAGGATGATGACAGGATGTCAATTGACCGCAATCTGGTTTGTTATTTCTTTTTTCTAATACTTCGTGATGGTCTTAAATTTAACCCATGATGGTCTAAAAAAGGTCTAAAAAAGTCTAAAATTGCACTTGTTAAAAACTGCAGACACCCTGACTATAGAGGACCTAGCACCGCTAACACAGGGAGAGAGAACAGTACACTATAGAGGAGCTAGCACCGCTAACACAGAGAACAGTTCACTATAGAGGAGCTAGCACCGCTAACACAGAGAACAGTTCATAGAGGAGCTAGCACCGCTAACACAGGGAGAGAGAACTATTCACTATAGAGGAGCTAGCACCGCTAACACAGAGAACAGTTCACTATAGAGGAGCTAGCACCGCTAACACAGAGAACAGTTCACTATAGAGGAGCTAGCACCGCTAACACAGGGAGAGAGAACAGTTCACTATAGAGGAGCTAGCACCGCTAACACAGAGAACAGTTCACTATAGAGGAGCTAGCACCAGTAACACAGAGAACAGTTCACTATAGAGGAGCTAGCACCGCTAACACAGAGAACAGTTCACTATAGAATAGAATAGAATATATACTTTTTTGATCCCGTGAGGGAAATTCAATTCTCTGCATTTAACCCAATTTAACCGAATTAGTGAACACACAGTGAACACACAGTGAACACACAGTGAGGTGAATCACACAACCCAGAGCAGTGAGCTGCCTGCCCAACCAGCGGCGCTCGGGGAGCAGTGAGGGGTCTGGTCGGGGATCAGCCGTGGACTGGTCGGGGATCGAACCGGCAACCCTCAGGTTACAAGCCCGAAGCCCTAACCAGTAGGCCACGGCTGCCCCAATATATATAGAGGAGCTAGCACCGCTAACACAGAGAGAGAGAACAGCACTACTAACGGAGCTGTCAGAAATGCTGGATGAAGTTGCCTTTGTTGCCTATGTGTGTGTTTGATTGTGTGTGTGTGTGTGTGTGTGTGTGTGTGTGTGTGTGTGTGTGTGTGTATGCGCATGTGTTTCTTACTGGTGAATGGTTCGAATGTGGTTGTGGCAGGGAGTGAAGAGTGGTTGTTGGTCCTGGCCCACACGGACAGCGTGTACGTCTCAAAGATGTCCTTCATGAACACAGACACCGACAGTGATGTTGCCTTGGTAATGTTGAGAAGAGTGTCTGATTGGTTGCTGTCGCTAGAAGGGGAAGTGGATTGTATGTTTTTTGATTCATTTTTTTATTTACCTGTTTACTGTCATGTGTGGATGTAAAGGTATTCCATATGCCTAGTTCAAAGTAACTTAGCAACATCCATCATCTTGGTGACTGTCGTTACAGCACCAGTACACTCTCCTGTGTGCGTGTATGTGTATGTTACCTGCTCAGGTAAATGCAGTACTCTGTTTCGTGTGTGTGAGTGTGTGTGTGTGTGTGTGTGTTACCTGCTCAGGTAAATGCAGTACTCTGTCTCAGGTGTGTGTGTGTGTGTGTGTGTGTGTGTGTGTGTGTGTGTGTGTGTGTGTGTGTGTGTGTGTGTGTGTGTGTGTTACCTGCTCAGGTAAAGTAAATGCAGTATTCTGTTCCGTGTGTGTGTGTGTTAGGGTGACCAGACGTCCTCTTTTTCCCGGACATGTCCTCTTTTTGAAACCTAAAAATGTGTCCGGGCGGAATTTCAGAATCGTCCGGGATTTTGTTATTCTAGCCTAACGTGTTTTCACCGAATTTGCATTGCTCTCTCTTTCATTCACATAGTAGGCTAATCACGCCCTCCCCCTACAGTTCGCTTTGCATTGAGTTGAAGTGTAGAGCCTGACCTTACCGCCATTGGTCGATATTCTCGGCCGAAACAATTTAATTGGTTATTCACCAGAGGAGGCTCCTCCATTGAGGAAAGGGAGGAACAACCTCCCTAAAACTTCAGGGATTTTTTTTTTTTTTATCTGATAAATTATTCTTAATATTACTATTTGGACACGTTGAATGAGCTAAAATCGTTCTCCTAGGTCAAAATGCCAACAGCACCCCCTATCGCAATTCAAAATTACTGTACGGAGGAGCTTCCTCCTCAGACCCCTCATTGAAGTCCATTATAAACTTCTCAGACCCCAGCGGCTCGTGAACCCCGTCGTTTTCAATGGGCAAGGGAGGAAGCTCCTCCGTTGGAGTGGGCGGGTCTAGCCAGAGGCTCTGGAATTTAGCGCCAACGGTGAACCAATAAGCAGCTAGCTCCTCTGGATTACACCGTGCAAGACCGTGATCTGCGTCCACAACGAGAAGAATATTGTGTTGAACGGGAGGCTTGTTTTACATTGCTAATTGCTCGTGAAATAAAGACTACAATGGCATCAGAGGACGCTGTCCATGTTTTTACTGAACAAACCATTTTACACATTCAATTACAGTGCAAAGGTTAGGATCAAAGCAGCAGGAAGACCAGTTCCAAAAATCCATATTCCAAAAAAAGATGGTAATGCTAAATCTAGTGTAGTGAATGCTACATGGTATGACAAATACTTGTGGCTAACTGGTAGCACAGAAAACAGTCGGCTATACTGCTGGCCTTGCCTGCTAATGGGGAAGTCACGAACGTGGACAGTTCAGGGATTTACTGACAATTTGGATAGCCAGGATAGGGCAACAAAACGCCAATTTGGAAATTTGGATAGGGCAACAAAACGCCACGATTTGTGTGATGAGCACATTGAAGCTGTAATCCGATTGTCATTGCTGGGCACAATGCCAATTGATCAGGTTATGGACGAAGGTGTGCGGTTGCAGACTGCACAGCATAATGCAAAGGTGCGCCAGAACAGGGAGACTGTGAAGCGTTTGATTAATGCTACTGCCTATCTGGGCATGCAAGAACTGTCTTTCAGGGGGCATGACGAGGGGGCTGATTCAGACAACAATTCGTCACTATTTACAGGCATGTCTAAAACCATGCAAAACGATCTCATTTCGGCAATATCCAAAATGTATATTTTTCCTGACTTCCCAGAACTAGATTGATTAACCCTCTGGAGTCTAAATCCCTCCCTGGGGATTTGAAAAACTGTTCCAAACACACATGTCAATCTTTGCTAGTTTTTTGTCCTAGAAACATATAAGTGACACCATAAACCTTTAATCAACTAGTTAAAAGAGAATGTATCAATGGCACTTTGTAAAAACAATAAAAGAAAACCCTAGGATTTCAGTCCTCTCACCTGCAGCAGGCCCATCCAAAAAGCCCATTCAACTTACAGTAATTTGCATTTGAAAGTGACACACACTAAGTGACCCATTAGTCTGACTTTTTTCCAATTTGTAGTAAAACTACATAACATTTTTAAATGTTCTTTTTACTTATATGGAGCCAACAAGGTTTTCAAGGTTTAAACTTCAAAAGTCTTAGCTCGATATATATTTATAGTGTATTTTTATACCTTTGACCTTTAACCTTTGAAAATAGTTTTTTAAATAGTTGTGTTTACACTGAATTATTATAAAAAGTAATTTCATTACATCCACTTTACTCTCATATAATTATTTTGGAGGATCTCTTGAATATAACCATATGTGCCACTTTTGCATAGATGTTTTTAGTTAGATGAAAAACTTAAAAATCTCAAGGTATAGCTAGCTGCCTCAAAGTGCCTGAAAAGGCCCCGGACCTCCAAGTGTTAACATTTGTATTTATTAATTTAGCAGACACTTTTATCCAAAGTGACTTACATATGTCAATTATATAACAAAGATCATTGTCCCTGGAGCAATTTGAGGTTAAGTGCCTTGCTCAAGTGCATAACGGTGGTTTAAATGTCTGGGTAGGCGGCCTACATACTCTATTGTTCACATATGCCACCAATACCATCACAACCTCACATTTGCCACTAACACCGATCAAGTGCACCTTCCTTCCTCCCTTATTTTTATAACCACCAGCCGCCACTGTTATTCACCTCATCAGCGCACACTGCCTTGTTCACCGGCAACGCGCAAAACTATCCGGCATCTTCAGCTTAGCCGAAACGCAAGTGCAAGTTCACTGACTAATTGAAACGTAATTTCCATGTTTTCGTCTCGGTCGAGATCAATACGAAGCTGAGTGCCTGACCTGCAAAGCAGGCAGTTTAGGAGGACTGAAAAGTATCAGCCATTGGACAACTTTTCAACTTTAAAAATGTCTCATTTTGTGCAATTAGGTTTTATTTTTTCTTATTTTTGTTTTACCATTGTTGTGAATAAACTTTGCATTGTATAGCCTACAAATGTATAGTTTGTTTTTGCACATTTATAACTTTAAACTACAAGTGTTCAAAATAGCCTTTTGAGGCAGTGTTTTTCTGTTAGTGTTGGGCCGGCCAATAAAGCTCATTATCATATATCACCATGTATGTTGACACATGTATATGAATGCACGTGTTCATAGGTGCATAGCCTATGTGACCCAAATGTGCATATATATTTGCCGTGTATGTGCACATATATTTGAACCCCCCCCCCCAGCTGAAGTGTCCTCTTTTTTGCAAACTCAAATCTGGTCACCCTAGTGTGTGTGTATGTGTTACCTGTCGCTCGGGTAAATGCAGTACTCTGTCCCAGGTGTGTGTGTATGTGTGTGTGTGTGTGTGTGTGTGTGTGTGCTTGTGTGTGTGTTACCTGCTCAGGTAAATGCAGTACTCTGTCTCAGGTGTGTGTGTGTGTGTGTGTGTGTGTGCGCGTGCGTGTTACCTGCTCAGGTAAATGCAGTACTCTGTTCCAGGTGTGTGTGTGTGTGTGTGTGTGTTACCTGCTCAGGTAAATGCAGTACTCTGTTCCAGGTGTGTGTGTGTTTGTGTGTGTGTGTCTTACCTGTTGCTCAGGTAAATGCAGTATTCTGTCTCAGGTGTGTGTGTGTGTGTGTGTGTGTGTGTGTGTGTGTGTGTGTGTGTGTGTGTGTTACCTGCCCAGGTAGTAAATG
>NW_026910798.1:0-2500 GCF_963854185.1 Sardina pilchardus | reverse complement strand
CCTCCATACTCGTGGGCAGTTCTCCGTGGATGTATGGGGACTCCTAGTGGTAGTGTAATGCATAGTTCTGCAGTGCAGGTGTGTATAGCTCACTTTAGGCTCTATAGAATAGTGTCACTGTCTGGCCTTCATCAAAATGCATTGCCATAGCTCTCTACGTGTATAAGAAGCATATTCACTACACTTAAGAATCAAGTGTGTCACTTAAGCACACGTGATTGGTGATTGCATGATTGAGTCGCACCAATCGGCCAACTCCTACTGTTCAAAATCCCTAAACCCTTTAAGATTGGGTGTGTGCATTAAACATATTTTGGTTCGTTCTGTTTGTTATTCCTTTGGTGTAAAATGGACGTGGGTATCTGAGATTGGGTTTATGGTGGTGCTGGAAAATTCTAGAATGCTGTGCATATCTACTGAGGGTCTGTCAATGTCTGGGGCCTTTTTAAGGAGATGCCTATTCTCTCTTTCTGAAAGGGGTCGTATCAAATATGCTTTCCTTTTTGTGTTCACTCCTCATGTCTTTCTAAGAAAACATGTCTTTATATACTGAAATCATATTAATATATTTTAGACTGTGCTATCCTGAAATTAAATAAATGTACATGTAAAATGAACAATAAACGTTTATGAAAGAAATGTTGTAACACAAGTGATATTTTGTGATAGAATTTTCTGTACAATTATGAATATATTTTTGTCTTCAAAGACTGTATTATAACTTTAAGGTAAACTTTACTGGGCTGAAATTTCAAAACGAACCGAAATAATTCTCTCTAGAAGTTAATCGTTTAACTCATTCAGGATAGCTTGTTATATTACTGGACCGTATCACGCTATTTACATTGGTAACGGCTTTTTAAAAAGTCGTGCTGCTGTTTGTCATAACTTGCCTCATTATTTCAAGTACTACATGTACCCTTCTCAGACATGCGCAGAAAGTTGACTTCAGTCTGGCATGAGCGCTGTGAGCACTCGCCAACTTGTTGCATTCTGTAATGTGCTAGACTCTGCATGTCGCGGCGCGACTGATTTCAAACTCATGCGAAATGGCCTTAGGACGCACAGTAATCCCTCATGATCGAACACGAAAAACAGGTAAAACGATCATCGGTCTTCCTGTTGGTACGATGACATTTGAAAGTCAATGCCGCGGATTCGTGTCTTCGGAGCGTTTGGTTGAATAAACCAGACTACTGTATGTTTTGTAAGTGATACATTTCGAGGTGTTGGTCATGGATAACTGTGGCAAAGCGCTGGAGAAAAACCCAGCAGAGTTGACCGTCATGGATGTTTACGACATTGCGGCGGTGATGGGCCAGGAGTTCGAGCGTATAATCGATCAATACGGCTGTGAATCGTTGACCCGGATCATGCCCAAGGTAGTGCGGGTTCTAGAGATTCTGGAGGTGCTAGTGGGTCGCAACAACATCAGCGCGGAGACCGAGGAGCTGCGTTTGGAACTGGACAGGTTGCGACTGGAGAGGAGAGATCGCTTGGAGCGTGAGAAAAGACACCAAAAGGTTTGTACTGACTAATAGGCAGCCTTACAGCACGGGTCTAACAGGTTTTAGACTGTTTAACTTTGCTGGTTAATGTAGGTTACTTTTCAACATCTGCGTTTTATATTTGTCTGTCGCCTCCCTTTGGCAGGAGACATCAACCTAAATCAGGTTACAGTATTGAGACGGAGAACACACTCTATTACTGGGCAATTACATATGAACCCATGACCTGTTAAACTAATTATGATAAAGCCACTGATAAGAAAAACGAATAGAGGCACGAAGGGAAACATCTGTGCGTCATGAAATATTTTTTTCGTGAGTGAACGCCACTTTTCCTGAAAAACGAACAGAGATAATTACACAAACACCTATGTTTACAACTAGGTCTTCTAAACTCAAATTTTAGAGAGGGGAATCGGGTACATCAGTCTGGCAATGGTCCTCTGGGGATGTGCGAAATTTTCTCCAGATGTGTCCAGAATATATGGGTCTAGGTCAGTGAGAAAGAGGCGGTGGAGTGAAAGTGTTTACTTGTAGTTATGCGTGTATTATGTTGGGTTGGTCTTGGCTGGAAGGTACGTGTGCGTCACTGTATTTTGCATGATTGAAAGTGATATACAGAAGTCTACCCAGATATGCAATGAAGACTGAAGAGGGAACACAGGGAAATGGGCTTGGAATGAGAGCATATGCATTGCATTATCTGTGTCAAAAAGTGTTCTGAAACAATGCTTTAAGAAAACATTTGTCATGGTTTATCAAATTTGAAAGTTAGAATGTTACAACATGCATGTTTCTTCATAATTACAGACTAGTGTGGAACTTGCCATAACCATAACACTTTCAATACAATTCATTGTGTGAATAACCAGTGAAATGGTTATGTCCATAGCCATGTAATCTGCTGTGGAGGCTTTTCTGTTTTGCATGTCTCTGTTGGAAATTGTGGATTTGAGACTGAGCTGTTGATGGGCAGGGTAGGTTCTTACTTG
>NW_026910797.1:0-175007 GCF_963854185.1 Sardina pilchardus | reverse complement strand
AGCGCACGCGGTTCAGTCGCATAACTCACTCTGATGTGTGTGTTCATGAAGTTGGAGTGTTGAGGCGCCATGTACCCTGCATTGTGACTGAAGTCACTTTACCAAGCGCATACAACACAAGGGGCCTCAATGAGCTACTGGCGGCTCACTGGTGGCTCCAGCGCACGCGGTTCAGTCGCATAACTCACTCTGATGTGGTGTTCATGAAGTTGGGTGTTGAGGTGCATGTACTGCATTGTGACAGAAAGTCACTTTACAACATCTTACAAGCCCAAAGTGGATTTTGAAAAAAGTTTCCACGAGTGCATGTTTTGGCCGTCTCAGCCAACTGTCATGAAATATGAAAAGTAAACGCGTCTTCACTTTTCCTTCATAGCTTGAAATTGGAAGGTCTTAGAAGCTTGAAACCAAGCGCATACAACACAAGGGGCCTCAATGAGCTACTGGCGGCTCACTGGTGGCTCCAGCGCACGCGGTTCAGTCGCATCATTCACTCTGATGTGGTGTTCATGAAGTTGGGTGTTGAGGTGCATGTACTGCATTGTGACAGAAAGTCACTTTACAACATCTTACAAGCCCAAAGTGGATTTTGAAAAAAGTTTCCACGAGTGCATGTTTTGGCCGTCTCAGCCAACTGTCATGAAATATGAAAAGTAAACGCGTCTTCACTTTTCCTTCATAGCTTGAAATTGGAAGGTCTTAGAAGCTTGAAACCAAGCGCATACAACACAAGGGGCCTCAATGAGCTACTGGCGGCTCACTGGTGGCTCCAGCGCACGCGGTTCAGTCGCATCATTCACTCTGATGTGCTGTTCATGAAGTTGGGTGTTGAGGTGCATGTACTGCATTGTGACAGAAAGTCACTTTACAACATCTTACAAGCCCAAAGTGGATTTTGAAAAAAGTTTCCACGAGCGCATGTTTTGGCCGTCTCAGCCAACTGTCATGAAATATGAAAAGTAAACGCGTCTTCACTTTTCCTTCATAGCTTGAAATTGGAAGGTCTTAGAAGCTTGAAACCAAGCGCATACAACACAAGGGGCCTCAATGAGCTACTGGCGGCTCACTGGTGGCTCCAGCGCACGCGGTTCAGTCGCATCATTCACTTTGATGTGGTGTTCATGAAGTTGGGTGTTGAGGTGCATGTACTGCATTGTGACAGAAAGTCACTTAACAACATCTTACAAGCCCAAAGTGGATTTTGAAAAAAGTTTCCACGAGTGCATGTTTTGGCCGCCTCAGCCAACTGTCATGAAATATGAAAAGTAAACGCGTCTTCACTTTTCCTTCATAGCTTGAAATTGGAAGGTCTTAGAAGCTTGAAACCAAGCGCATACAACACAAGGGGCCTCAATGAGCTACTGGCCGCTCACTGGTGGCTCCAGCGCATGCGGTTCAGTCGCATCATTCACTCTGATGTGGTGTTCATGAAGTTGGGTGTTGAGGTGCATGTACTGCATTGTGACAGAAAGTCACTTTACAACATCTTACAAGCCCAAAGTGGATTTTGAAAAAAGTTTCCACGAGTGCATGTTTTGGCCGTCTCAGCCAACTGTCATGAAATATGAAAAGTAAACGCGTCTTCACTTTTCCTTCATAGCTTGAAATTGGAAGGTCTTAGAAGCTTGAAACCAAGCGCATACAACACAAGGGGCCTCAATGAGCTACTGGCGGCTCACTGGTGGCTCCAGCGCACGCGGTTCAGTCGCATCATTCACTCTGATGTGGTGTTCATGAAGTTGGGTGTTGAGGTGCATGTACTGCATTGTGACAGAAAGTCACTTTACAACATCTTACAAGCCCAAAGTGGATTTTGAAAAAAGTTTCCACGAGTGCATGTTTTGGCCGTCTCAGCCAACTGTCATGAAATATGAAAAGTAAACGCGTCTTCACTTTTCCTTCATAGCTTGAAATTGGAAGGTCTTAGAAGCTTGAAACCAAGCGCATACAACACAAGGGGCCTCAATGAGCTACTGGCGGCTCACTGGTGGCTCCAGCGCACGCGGTTCAGTCGCATCATTCACTTTGATGTGGTGTTCATGAAGTTGGGTGTTGAGGTGCATGTACTGCATTGTGACAGAAAGTCACTTTACAACATCTTACAAGCCCAAAGTGGATTTTGAAAAAAGTTTCCACGAGTGCATGTTTTGGCCGTCTCAGCCAACTGTCATGAAATATGAAAAGTAAACGCGTCTTCACTTTTCCTTCATAGCTTGAAATTGGAAGGTCTTAGAAGCTTGAAACCAAGCGCATACAACACAAGGGGCCTCAATGAGCTACTGGCGGCTCACTGGTGGCTCCAGCGCACGCGGTTCAGTCGCATAACTCACTCTGATGTGGTGTTCATGAAGTTGGGTGTTGAGGTGCATGTACTGCATTGTGACAGAAAGTCACTTTACAACATCTTACAAGCCCAAAGTGGATTTTGAAAAAAGTTTCCACGAGTGCATGTTTTGGCCGTCTCAGCCAACTGTCATGAAATATGAAAAGTAAACGCGTCTTCACTTTTCCTTCATAGCTTGAAATTGGAAGGTCTTAGAAGCTTGAAACCAAGCGCATACAACACAAGGGGCCTCAATGAGCTACTGGCCGCTCACTGGTGGCTCCAGCGCACGCGGTTCAGTCGCATCATTCACTCTGATGTGGTGTTCATGAAGTTGGGTGTTGAGGTGCATGTACTGCATTGTGACAGAAAGTCACTTTACAACATCTTACAAGCCCAAAGTGGATTTTGAAAAAAGTTTCCACGAGTGCATGTTTTGGCCGTCTCAGCCAACTGTCATGAAATATGAAAAGTAAACGCGTCTTCACTTTTCCTTCATAGCTTGAAATTGGAAGGTCTTAGAAGCTTGAAACCAAGCGCATACAACACAAGGGGCCTCAATGAGCTACTGGCCGCTCACTGGTGGCTCCAGCGCACGTGGTTCAGTCGCATCATTCACTCTGATGTGGTGTTCATGAAGTTGGGTGTTGAGGTGCATGTACTGCATTGTGACAGAAAGTCACTTTACAACATCTTACAAGCCCAAAGTGGATTTTGAAAAAAGTTTCCACGAGTGCATGTTTTGGCCGTCTCAGCCAACTGTCATGAAATATGAAAAGTAAACGCGTCTTCACTTTTCCTTCATAGCTTGAAATTGGAAGGTCTTAGAAGCTTGAAACCAAGCGCATACAACACAAGGGGCATCAATGAGCTACTAGCCGCTCACTGGTGGCTCCAGCGCACGCGGTTCAGTCGCATCATTCACTCTGATGTGGTGTTCATGAAGTTGGGTGTTGAGGTGCATGTACTGCATTGTGACAGAAAGTCACTTAACAACATCTTACAAGCCCAAAGTGGATTTTGAAAAAAGTTTCCACGAGTGCATGTTTTGGCCGCCTCAGCCAACTGTCATGAAATATGAAAAGTAAACGCGTCTTCACTTTTCCTTCATAGCTTGAAATTGGAAGGTCTTAGAAGCTTGAAACCAAGCGCATACAACACAAGGGGCCTCAATGAGCTACTGGCCGCTCACTGGTGGCTCCAGCGCATGCGGTTCAGTCGCATCATTCACTCTGATGTGGTGTTCATGAAGTTGGGTGTTGAGGTGCATGTACTGCATTGTGACAGAAAGTCACTTTACAACATCTTACAAGCCCAAAGTGGATTTTGAAAAAAGTTTCCACGAGTGCATGTTTTGGCCGTCTCAGCCAACTGTCATGAAATATGAAAAGTAAACGCGTCTTCACTTTTCCTTCATAGCTTGAAATTGGAAGGTCTTAGAAGCTTGAAACCAAGCGCATACAACACAAGGGGCCTCAATGAGCTACTGGCCGCTCACTGGTGGCTCCAGCGCACGCGGTTCAGTCGCATAACTCACTCTGATGTGGTGTTCATGAAGTTGGGTGTTGAGGTGCATGTACTGCATTGTGACAGAAAGTCACTTTACAACATCTTACAAGCCCAAAGTGGATTTTGAAAAAAGTTTCCAAGAGTGCATGTTTTGGCCGTCTCAGCCAACTGTCATGAAATATGAAAAGTAAACGCGTCTTCACTTTTCCTTCATAGCTTGAAATTGGAAGGTCTTAGAAGCTTGAAACCAAGCGCATACAACACAAGGGGCCTCAATGAGCTACTGGCCGCTCACTGGTGGCTCCAGCGCACGCGGTTCAGTCGCATCATTCACTCTGATGTGGTGTTCATGAAGTTGGGTGTTGAGGTGCATGTACTGCATTGTGACAGAAAGTCACTTTACAACATCTTACAAGCCCAAAGTGGATTTTGAAAAAAGTTTCCACGAGTGCATGTTTTGGCCGTCTCAGCCAACTGTCATGAAATATGAAAAGTAAACGTGTCTTCACTTTTCCTTCATAGCTTGAAATTGGAAGGTCTTAGAAGCTTGAAACCAAGCGCATACAACACAAGGGGCCTCAATGAGCTACTGGCCGCTCACTGGTGGCTCCAGCGCACGCGGTTCAGTCGCATCATTCACTCTGATGTGGTGTTCATGAAGTTGGGTGTTGAGGTGCATGTACTGCATTGTGACAGAAAGTCACTTTACAACATCTTACAAGCCCAAAGTGGATTTTGAAAAAAGTTTCCACGAGTGCATGTTTTGGCCGTCTCAGCCAACTGTCATGAAATATGAAAAGTAAACGCGTCTTCACTTTTCCTTCATAGCTTGAAATTGGAAGGTCTTAGAAGCTTGAAACCAAGCGCATACAACACAAGGGGCATCAATGAGCTACTAGCCGCTCACTGGTGGCTCCAGCGCACGCGGTTCAGTCGCATCATTCACTCTGATGTGCTGTTCATGAAGTTGGGTGTTGAGGTGCATGTACTGCATTGTGACAGAAAGTCACTTTACAACATCTTACAAGCCCAAAGTGGATTTTGAAAAAAGTTTCCACGAGCGCATGTTTTGGCCGTCTCAGCCAACTGTCATGAAATATGAAAAGTAAACGTGTCTTCACTTTTCCTTCATAGCTTGAAATTGGAAGGTCTTAGAAGCTTGAAACCAAGCGCATACAACACAAGGGGCATCAATGAGCTACTAGCCGCTCACTGGTGGCTCCAGCGCACGCGGTTCAGTCGCATCATTCACTCTGATGTGGTGTTCATGAAGTTGGGTGTTGAGGTGCATGTACTGCATTGTGACAGAAAGTCACTTAACAACATCTTACAAGCCCAAAGTGGATTTTGAAAAAAGTTTCCACGAGTGCATGTTTTGGCCGCCTCAGCCAACTGTCATGAAATATGAAAAGTAAACGCGTCTTCACTTTTCCTTCATAGCTTGAAATTGGAAGGTCTTAGAAGCTTGAAACCAAGCGCATACAACACAAGGGGCCTCAATGAGCTACTGGCCGCTCACTGGTGGCTCCAGCGCATGCGGTTCAGTCGCATCATTCACTCTGATGTGGTGTTCATGAAGTTGGGTGTTGAGGTGCATGTACTGCATTGTGACAGAAAGTCACTTTACAACATCTTACAAGCCCAAAGTGGATTTTGAAAAAAGTTTCCACGAGTGCATGTTTTGGCCGTCTCAGCCAACTGTCATGAAATATGAAAAGTAAACGCGTCTTCACTTTTCCTTCATAGCTTGAAATTGGAAGGTCTTAGAAGCTTGAAACCAAGCGCATACAACACAAGGGGCCTCAATGAGCTACTGGCGGCTCACTGGTGGCTCCAGCGCACGCGGTTCAGTCGCATCATTCACTCTGATGTGGTGTTCATGAAGTTGGGTGTTGAGGTGCATGTACTGCATTGTGACAGAAAGTCACTTTACAACATCTTACAAGCCCAAAGTGGATTTTGAAAAAAGTTTCCACGAGTGCATGTTTTGGCCGTCTCAGCCAACTGTCATGAAATATGAAAAGTAAACGCGTCTTCACTTTTCCTTCATAGCTTGAAATTGGAAGGTCTTAGAAGCTTGAAACCAAGCGCATACAACACAAGGGGCCTCAATGAGCTACTGGCGGCTCACTGGTGGCTCCAGCGCACGCGGTTCAGTCGCATCATTCACTCTGATGTGCTGTTCATGAAGTTGGGTGTTGAGGTGCATGTACTGCATTGTGACAGAAAGTCACTTTACAACATCTTACAAGCCCAAAGTGGATTTTGAAAAAAGTTTCCACGAGCGCATGTTTTGGCCGTCTCAGCCAACTGTCATGAAATATGAAAAGTAAACGCGTCTTCACTTTTCCTTCATAGCTTGAAATTGGAAGGTCTTAGAAGCTTGAAACCAAGCGCATACAACACAAGGGGCCTCAATGAGCTACTGGCGGCTCACTGGTGGCTCCAGCGCACGCGGTTCAGTCGCATCATTCACTTTGATGTGGTGTTCATGAAGTTGGGTGTTGAGGTGCATGTACTGCATTGTGACAGAAAGTCACTTAACAACATCTTACAAGCCCAAAGTGGATTTTGAAAAAAGTTTCCACGAGTGCATGTTTTGGCCGTCTCAGCCAACTGTCATGAAATATGAAAAGTAAACGCGTCTTCACTTTTCCTTCATAGCTTGAAATTGGAAGGTCTTAGAAGCTTGAAACCAAGCGCATACAACACAAGGGGCCTCAATGAGCTACTGGCGGCTCACTGGTGGCTCCAGCGCACGCGGTTCAGTCGCATCATTCACTCTGATGTGGTGTTCATGAAGTTGGGTGTTGAGGTGCATGTACTGCATTGTGACAGAAAGTCACTTTACAACATCTTACAAGCCCAAAGTGGATTTTGAAAAAAGTTTCCACGAGTGCATGTTTTGGCCGTCTCAGCCAACTGTCATGAAATATGAAAAGTAAACGCGTCTTCACTTTTCCTTCATAGCTTGAAATTGGAAGGTCTTAGAAGCTTGAAACCAAGCGCATACAACACAAGGGGCCTCAATGAGCTACTGGCGGCTCACTGGTGGCTCCAGCGCACGCGGTTCAGTCGCATCATTCACTCTGATGTGCTGTTCATGAAGTTGGGTGTTGAGGTGCATGTACTGCATTGTGACAGAAAGTCACTTTACAACATCTTACAAGCCCAAAGTGGATTTTGAAAAAAGTTTCCACGAGCGCATGTTTTGGCCGTCTCAGCCAACTGTCATGAAATATGAAAAGTAAACGTGTCTTCACTTTTCCTTCATAGCTTGAAATTGGAAGGTCTTAGAAGCTTGAAACCAAGCGCATACAACACAAGGGGCCTCAATGAGCTACTGGCGGCTCACTGGTGGCTCCAGCGCACGCGGTTCAGTCGCATCATTCACTTTGATGTGGTGTTCATGAAGTTGGGTGTTGAGGTGCATGTACTGCATTGTGACAGAAAGTCACTTAACAACATCTTACAAGCCCAAAGTGGATTTTGAAAAAAGTTTCCACGAGTGCATGTTTTGGCCGTCTCAGCCAACTGTCATGAAATATGAAAAGTAAACGCGTCTTCACTTTTCCTTCATAGCTTGAAATTGGAAGGTCTTAGAAGCTTGAAACCAAGCGCATACAACACAAGGGGCCTCAATGAGCTACTGGCGGCTCACTGGTGGCTCCAGCGCACGCGGTTCAGTCGCATCATTCACTCTGATGTGCTGTTCATGAAGTTGGGTGTTGAGGTGCATGTACTGCATTGTGACAGAAAGTCACTTTACAACATCTTACAAGCCCAAAGTGGATTTTGAAAAAAGTTTCCACGAGCGCATGTTTTGGCCGTCTCAGCCAACTGTCATGAAATATGAAAAGTAAACGTGTCTTCACTTTTCCTTCATAGCTTGAAATTGGAAGGTCTTAGAAGCTTGAAACCAAGCGCATACAACACAAGGGGCATCAATGAGCTACTAGCCGCTCACTGGTGGCTCCAGCGCACGCGGTTCAGTCGCATCATTCACTCTGATGTGGTGTTCATGAAGTTGGGTGTTGAGGTGCATGTACTGCATTGTGACAGAAAGTCACTTAACAACATCTTACAAGCCCAAAGTGGATTTTGAAAAAAGTTTCCACGAGTGCATGTTTTGGCCGCCTCAGCCAACTGTCATGAAATATGAAAAGTAAACGCGTCTTCACTTTTCCTTCATAGCTTGAAATTGGAAGGTCTTAGAAGCTTGAAACCAAGCGCATACAACACAAGGGGCCTCAATGAGCTACTGGCCGCTCACTGGTGGCTCCAGCGCATGCGGTTCAGTCGCATCATTCACTCTGATGTGGTGTTCATGAAGTTGGGTGTTGAGGTGCATGTACTGCATTGTGACAGAAAGTCACTTTACAACATCTTACAAGCCCAAAGTGGATTTTGAAAAAAGTTTCCACGAGTGCATGTTTTGGCCGTCTCAGCCAACTGTCATGAAATATGAAAAGTAAACGCGTCTTCACTTTTCCTTCATAGCTTGAAATTGGAAGGTCTTAGAAGCTTGAAACCAAGCGCATACAACACAAGGGGCATCAATGAGCTACTAGCCGCTCACTGGTGGCTCCAGCGCACGCGGTTCAGTCGCATCATTCACTCTGATGTGGTGTTCATGAAGTTGGGTGTTGAGGTGCATGTACTGCATTGTGACAGAAAGTCACTTAACAACATCTTACAAGCCCAAAGTGGATTTTGAAAAAAGTTTCCACGAGTGCATGTTTTGGCCGCCTCAGCCAACTGTCATGAAATATGAAAAGTAAACGCGTCTTCACTTTTCCTTCATAGCTTGAAATTGGAAGGTCTTAGAAGCTTGAAACCAAGCGCATACAACACAAGGGGCCTCAATGAGCTACTGGCCGCTCACTGGTGGCTCCAGCGCATGCGGTTCAGTCGCATCATTCACTCTGATGTGGTGTTCATGAAGTTGGGTGTTGAGGTGCATGTACTGCATTGTGACAGAAAGTCACTTTACAACATCTTACAAGCCCAAAGTGGATTTTGAAAAAAGTTTCCACGAGTGCATGTTTTGGCCGTCTCAGCCAACTGTCATGAAATATGAAAAGTAAACGCGTCTTCACTTTTCCTTCATAGCTTGAAATTGGAAGGTCTTAGAAGCTTGAAACCAAGCGCATACAACACAAGGGGCCTCAATGAGCTACTGGCCGCTCACTGGTGGCTCCAGCGCACGCGGTTCAGTCGCATAACTCACTCTGATGTGGTGTTCATGAAGTTGGGTGTTGAGGTGCATGTACTGCATTGTGACAGAAAGTCACTTTACAACATCTTACAAGCCCAAAGTGGATTTTGAAAAAAGTTTCCAAGAGTGCATGTTTTGGCCGTCTCAGCCAACTGTCATGAAATATGAAAAGTAAACGCGTCTTCACTTTTCCTTCATAGCTTGAAATTGGAAGGTCTTAGAAGCTTGAAACCAAGCGCATACAACACAAGGGGCCTCAATGAGCTACTGGCCGCTCACTGGTGGCTCCAGCGCACGCGGTTCAGTCGCATCATTCACTCTGATGTGGTGTTCATGAAGTTGGGTGTTGAGGTGCATGTACTGCATTGTGACAGAAAGTCACTTTACAACATCTTACAAGCCCAAAGTGGATTTTGAAAAAAGTTTCCACGAGTGCATGTTTTGGCCGTCTCAGCCAACTGTCATGAAATATGAAAAGTAAACGTGTCTTCACTTTTCCTTCATAGCTTGAAATTGGAAGGTCTTAGAAGCTTGAAACCAAGCGCATACAACACAAGGGGCCTCAATGAGCTACTGGCCGCTCACTGGTGGCTCCAGCGCACGCGGTTCAGTCGCATCATTCACTCTGATGTGGTGTTCATGAAGTTGGGTGTTGAGGTGCATGTACTGCATTGTGACAGAAAGTCACTTTACAACATCTTACAAGCCCAAAGTGGATTTTGAAAAAAGTTTCCACGAGTGCATGTTTTGGCCGTCTCAGCCAACTGTCATGAAATATGAAAAGTAAACGCGTCTTCACTTTTCCTTCATAGCTTGAAATTGGAAGGTCTTAGAAGCTTGAAACCAAGCGCATACAACACAAGGGGCATCAATGAGCTACTAGCCGCTCACTGGTGGCTCCAGCGCACGCGGTTCAGTCGCATCATTCACTCTGATGTGCTGTTCATGAAGTTGGGTGTTGAGGTGCATGTACTGCATTGTGACAGAAAGTCACTTTACAACATCTTACAAGCCCAAAGTGGATTTTGAAAAAAGTTTCCACGAGCGCATGTTTTGGCCGTCTCAGCCAACTGTCATGAAATATGAAAAGTAAACGTGTCTTCACTTTTCCTTCATAGCTTGAAATTGGAAGGTCTTAGAAGCTTGAAACCAAGCGCATACAACACAAGGGGCATCAATGAGCTACTAGCCGCTCACTGGTGGCTCCAGCGCACGCGGTTCAGTCGCATCATTCACTCTGATGTGGTGTTCATGAAGTTGGGTGTTGAGGTGCATGTACTGCATTGTGACAGAAAGTCACTTAACAACATCTTACAAGCCCAAAGTGGATTTTGAAAAAAGTTTCCACGAGTGCATGTTTTGGCCGCCTCAGCCAACTGTCATGAAATATGAAAAGTAAACGCGTCTTCACTTTTCCTTCATAGCTTGAAATTGGAAGGTCTTAGAAGCTTGAAACCAAGCGCATACAACACAAGGGGCCTCAATGAGCTACTGGCCGCTCACTGGTGGCTCCAGCGCATGCGGTTCAGTCGCATCATTCACTCTGATGTGGTGTTCATGAAGTTGGGTGTTGAGGTGCATGTACTGCATTGTGACAGAAAGTCACTTTACAACATCTTACAAGCCCAAAGTGGATTTTGAAAAAAGTTTCCACGAGTGCATGTTTTGGCCGTCTCAGCCAACTGTCATGAAATATGAAAAGTAAACGCGTCTTCACTTTTCCTTCATAGCTTGAAATTGGAAGGTCTTAGAAGCTTGAAACCAAGCGCATACAACACAAGGGGCCTCAATGAGCTACTGGCGGCTCACTGGTGGCTCCAGCGCACGCGGTTCAGTCGCATCATTCACTCTGATGTGGTGTTCATGAAGTTGGGTGTTGAGGTGCATGTACTGCATTGTGACAGAAAGTCACTTTACAACATCTTACAAGCCCAAAGTGGATTTTGAAAAAAGTTTCCACGAGTGCATGTTTTGGCCGTCTCAGCCAACTGTCATGAAATATGAAAAGTAAACGCGTCTTCACTTTTCCTTCATAGCTTGAAATTGGAAGGTCTTAGAAGCTTGAAACCAAGCGCATACAACACAAGGGGCCTCAATGAGCTACTGGCGGCTCACTGGTGGCTCCAGCGCACGCGGTTCAGTCGCATCATTCACTCTGATGTGCTGTTCATGAAGTTGGGTGTTGAGGTGCATGTACTGCATTGTGACAGAAAGTCACTTTACAACATCTTACAAGCCCAAAGTGGATTTTGAAAAAAGTTTCCACGAGCGCATGTTTTGGCCGTCTCAGCCAACTGTCATGAAATATGAAAAGTAAACGCGTCTTCACTTTTCCTTCATAGCTTGAAATTGGAAGGTCTTAGAAGCTTGAAACCAAGCGCATACAACACAAGGGGCCTCAATGAGCTACTGGCGGCTCACTGGTGGCTCCAGCGCACGCGGTTCAGTCGCATCATTCACTTTGATGTGGTGTTCATGAAGTTGGGTGTTGAGGTGCATGTACTGCATTGTGACAGAAAGTCACTTAACAACATCTTACAAGCCCAAAGTGGATTTTGAAAAAAGTTTCCACGAGTGCATGTTTTGGCCGTCTCAGCCAACTGTCATGAAATATGAAAAGTAAACGCGTCTTCACTTTTCCTTCATAGCTTGAAATTGGAAGGTCTTAGAAGCTTGAAACCAAGCGCATACAACACAAGGGGCCTCAATGAGCTACTGGCGGCTCACTGGTGGCTCCAGCGCACGCGGTTCAGTCGCATCATTCACTCTGATGTGGTGTTCATGAAGTTGGGTGTTGAGGTGCATGTACTGCATTGTGACAGAAAGTCACTTTACAACATCTTACAAGCCCAAAGTGGATTTTGAAAAAAGTTTCCACGAGTGCATGTTTTGGCCGTCTCAGCCAACTGTCATGAAATATGAAAAGTAAACGCGTCTTCACTTTTCCTTCATAGCTTGAAATTGGAAGGTCTTAGAAGCTTGAAACCAAGCGCATACAACACAAGGGGCCTCAATGAGCTACTGGCGGCTCACTGGTGGCTCCAGCGCACGCGGTTCAGTCGCATCATTCACTCTGATGTGCTGTTCATGAAGTTGGGTGTTGAGGTGCATGTACTGCATTGTGACAGAAAGTCACTTTACAACATCTTACAAGCCCAAAGTGGATTTTGAAAAAAGTTTCCACGAGCGCATGTTTTGGCCGTCTCAGCCAACTGTCATGAAATATGAAAAGTAAACGTGTCTTCACTTTTCCTTCATAGCTTGAAATTGGAAGGTCTTAGAAGCTTGAAACCAAGCGCATACAACACAAGGGGCCTCAATGAGCTACTGGCGGCTCACTGGTGGCTCCAGCGCACGCGGTTCAGTCGCATCATTCACTTTGATGTGGTGTTCATGAAGTTGGGTGTTGAGGTGCATGTACTGCATTGTGACAGAAAGTCACTTAACAACATCTTACAAGCCCAAAGTGGATTTTGAAAAAAGTTTCCACGAGTGCATGTTTTGGCCGTCTCAGCCAACTGTCATGAAATATGAAAAGTAAACGCGTCTTCACTTTTCCTTCATAGCTTGAAATTGGAAGGTCTTAGAAGCTTGAAACCAAGCGCATACAACACAAGGGGCCTCAATGAGCTACTGGCGGCTCACTGGTGGCTCCAGCGCACGCGGTTCAGTCGCATCATTCACTCTGATGTGCTGTTCATGAAGTTGGGTGTTGAGGTGCATGTACTGCATTGTGACAGAAAGTCACTTTACAACATCTTACAAGCCCAAAGTGGATTTTGAAAAAAGTTTCCACGAGCGCATGTTTTGGCCGTCTCAGCCAACTGTCATGAAATATGAAAAGTAAACGTGTCTTCACTTTTCCTTCATAGCTTGAAATTGGAAGGTCTTAGAAGCTTGAAACCAAGCGCATACAACACAAGGGGCATCAATGAGCTACTAGCCGCTCACTGGTGGCTCCAGCGCACGCGGTTCAGTCGCATCATTCACTCTGATGTGGTGTTCATGAAGTTGGGTGTTGAGGTGCATGTACTGCATTGTGACAGAAAGTCACTTAACAACATCTTACAAGCCCAAAGTGGATTTTGAAAAAAGTTTCCACGAGTGCATGTTTTGGCCGCCTCAGCCAACTGTCATGAAATATGAAAAGTAAACGCGTCTTCACTTTTCCTTCATAGCTTGAAATTGGAAGGTCTTAGAAGCTTGAAACCAAGCGCATACAACACAAGGGGCCTCAATGAGCTACTGGCCGCTCACTGGTGGCTCCAGCGCATGCGGTTCAGTCGCATCATTCACTCTGATGTGGTGTTCATGAAGTTGGGTGTTGAGGTGCATGTACTGCATTGTGACAGAAAGTCACTTTACAACATCTTACAAGCCCAAAGTGGATTTTGAAAAAAGTTTCCACGAGTGCATGTTTTGGCCGTCTCAGCCAACTGTCATGAAATATGAAAAGTAAACGCGTCTTCACTTTTCCTTCATAGCTTGAAATTGGAAGGTCTTAGAAGCTTGAAACCAAGCGCATACAACACAAGGGGCCTCAATGAGCTACTGGCGGCTCACTGGTGGCTCCAGCGCACGCGGTTCAGTCGCATCATTCACTCTGATGTGGTGTTCATGAAGTTGGGTGTTGAGGTGCATGTACTGCATTGTGACAGAAAGTCACTTTACAACATCTTACAAGCCCAAAGTGGATTTTGAAAAAAGTTTCCACGAGTGCATGTTTTGGCCGTCTCAGCCAACTGTCATGAAATATGAAAAGTAAACGCGTCTTCACTTTTCCTTCATAGCTTGAAATTGGAAGGTCTTAGAAGCTTGAAACCAAGCGCATACAACACAAGGGGCCTCAATGAGCTACTGGCGGCTCACTGGTGGCTCCAGCGCACGCGGTTCAGTCGCATCATTCACTCTGATGTGCTGTTCATGAAGTTGGGTGTTGAGGTGCATGTACTGCATTGTGACAGAAAGTCACTTTACAACATCTTACAAGCCCAAAGTGGATTTTGAAAAAAGTTTCCACGAGCGCATGTTTTGGCCGTCTCAGCCAACTGTCATGAAATATGAAAAGTAAACGCGTCTTCACTTTTCCTTCATAGCTTGAAATTGGAAGGTCTTAGAAGCTTGAAACCAAGCGCATACAACACAAGGGGCCTCAATGAGCTACTGGCGGCTCACTGGTGGCTCCAGCGCACGCGGTTCAGTCGCATCATTCACTTTGATGTGGTGTTCATGAAGTTGGGTGTTGAGGTGCATGTACTGCATTGTGACAGAAAGTCACTTAACAACATCTTACAAGCCCAAAGTGGATTTTGAAAAAAGTTTCCACGAGTGCATGTTTTGGCCGCCTCAGCCAACTGTCATGAAATATGAAAAGTAAACGCGTCTTCACTTTTCCTTCATAGCTTGAAATTGGAAGGTCTTAGAAGCTTGAAACCAAGCGCATACAACACAAGGGGCCTCAATGAGCTACTGGCCGCTCACTGGTGGCTCCAGCGCATGCGGTTCAGTCGCATCATTCACTCTGATGTGGTGTTCATGAAGTTGGGTGTTGAGGTGCATGTACTGCATTGTGACAGAAAGTCACTTTACAACATCTTACAAGCCCAAAGTGGATTTTGAAAAAAGTTTCCACGAGTGCATGTTTTGGCCGTCTCAGCCAACTGTCATGAAATATGAAAAGTAAACGCGTCTTCACTTTTCCTTCATAGCTTGAAATTGGAAGGTCTTAGAAGCTTGAAACCAAGCGCATACAACACAAGGGGCCTCAATGAGCTACTGGCGGCTCACTGGTGGCTCCAGCGCACGCGGTTCAGTCGCATCATTCACTCTGATGTGGTGTTCATGAAGTTGGGTGTTGAGGTGCATGTACTGCATTGTGACAGAAAGTCACTTTACAACATCTTACAAGCCCAAAGTGGATTTTGAAAAAAGTTTCCACGAGTGCATGTTTTGGCCGTCTCAGCCAACTGTCATGAAATATGAAAAGTAAACGCGTCTTCACTTTTCCTTCATAGCTTGAAATTGGAAGGTCTTAGAAGCTTGAAACCAAGCGCATACAACACAAGGGGCCTCAATGAGCTACTGGCGGCTCACTGGTGGCTCCAGCGCACGCGGTTCAGTCGCATCATTCACTTTGATGTGGTGTTCATGAAGTTGGGTGTTGAGGTGCATGTACTGCATTGTGACAGAAAGTCACTTTACAACATCTTACAAGCCCAAAGTGGATTTTGAAAAAAGTTTCCACGAGTGCATGTTTTGGCCGTCTCAGCCAACTGTCATGAAATATGAAAAGTAAACGCGTCTTCACTTTTCCTTCATAGCTTGAAATTGGAAGGTCTTAGAAGCTTGAAACCAAGCGCATACAACACAAGGGGCCTCAATGAGCTACTGGCGGCTCACTGGTGGCTCCAGCGCACGCGGTTCAGTCGCATAACTCACTCTGATGTGGTGTTCATGAAGTTGGGTGTTGAGGTGCATGTACTGCATTGTGACAGAAAGTCACTTTACAACATCTTACAAGCCCAAAGTGGATTTTGAAAAAAGTTTCCACGAGTGCATGTTTTGGCCGTCTCAGCCAACTGTCATGAAATATGAAAAGTAAACGCGTCTTCACTTTTCCTTCATAGCTTGAAATTGGAAGGTCTTAGAAGCTTGAAACCAAGCGCATACAACACAAGGGGCCTCAATGAGCTACTGGCCGCTCACTGGTGGCTCCAGCGCACGCGGTTCAGTCGCATCATTCACTCTGATGTGGTGTTCATGAAGTTGGGTGTTGAGGTGCATGTACTGCATTGTGACAGAAAGTCACTTTACAACATCTTACAAGCCCAAAGTGGATTTTGAAAAAAGTTTCCACGAGTGCATGTTTTGGCCGTCTCAGCCAACTGTCATGAAATATGAAAAGTAAACGCGTCTTCACTTTTCCTTCATAGCTTGAAATTGGAAGGTCTTAGAAGCTTGAAACCAAGCGCATACAACACAAGGGGCCTCAATGAGCTACTGGCCGCTCACTGGTGGCTCCAGCGCACGTGGTTCAGTCGCATCATTCACTCTGATGTGGTGTTCATGAAGTTGGGTGTTGAGGTGCATGTACTGCATTGTGACAGAAAGTCACTTTACAACATCTTACAAGCCCAAAGTGGATTTTGAAAAAAGTTTCCACGAGTGCATGTTTTGGCCGTCTCAGCCAACTGTCATGAAATATGAAAAGTAAACGCGTCTTCACTTTTCCTTCATAGCTTGAAATTGGAAGGTCTTAGAAGCTTGAAACCAAGCGCATACAACACAAGGGGCATCAATGAGCTACTAGCCGCTCACTGGTGGCTCCAGCGCACGCGGTTCAGTCGCATCATTCACTCTGATGTGGTGTTCATGAAGTTGGGTGTTGAGGTGCATGTACTGCATTGTGACAGAAAGTCACTTAACAACATCTTACAAGCCCAAAGTGGATTTTGAAAAAAGTTTCCACGAGTGCATGTTTTGGCCGCCTCAGCCAACTGTCATGAAATATGAAAAGTAAACGCGTCTTCACTTTTCCTTCATAGCTTGAAATTGGAAGGTCTTAGAAGCTTGAAACCAAGCGCATACAACACAAGGGGCCTCAATGAGCTACTGGCCGCTCACTGGTGGCTCCAGCGCATGCGGTTCAGTCGCATCATTCACTCTGATGTGGTGTTCATGAAGTTGGGTGTTGAGGTGCATGTACTGCATTGTGACAGAAAGTCACTTTACAACATCTTACAAGCCCAAAGTGGATTTTGAAAAAAGTTTCCACGAGTGCATGTTTTGGCCGTCTCAGCCAACTGTCATGAAATATGAAAAGTAAACGCGTCTTCACTTTTCCTTCATAGCTTGAAATTGGAAGGTCTTAGAAGCTTGAAACCAAGCGCATACAACACAAGGGGCCTCAATGAGCTACTGGCCGCTCACTGGTGGCTCCAGCGCACGCGGTTCAGTCGCATAACTCACTCTGATGTGGTGTTCATGAAGTTGGGTGTTGAGGTGCATGTACTGCATTGTGACAGAAAGTCACTTTACAACATCTTACAAGCCCAAAGTGGATTTTGAAAAAAGTTTCCAAGAGTGCATGTTTTGGCCGTCTCAGCCAACTGTCATGAAATATGAAAAGTAAACGCGTCTTCACTTTTCCTTCATAGCTTGAAATTGGAAGGTCTTAGAAGCTTGAAACCAAGCGCATACAACACAAGGGGCCTCAATGAGCTACTGGCCGCTCACTGGTGGCTCCAGCGCACGCGGTTCAGTCGCATCATTCACTCTGATGTGGTGTTCATGAAGTTGGGTGTTGAGGTGCATGTACTGCATTGTGACAGAAAGTCACTTTACAACATCTTACAAGCCCAAAGTGGATTTTGAAAAAAGTTTCCACGAGTGCATGTTTTGGCCGTCTCAGCCAACTGTCATGAAATATGAAAAGTAAACGTGTCTTCACTTTTCCTTCATAGCTTGAAATTGGAAGGTCTTAGAAGCTTGAAACCAAGCGCATACAACACAAGGGGCCTCAATGAGCTACTGGCCGCTCACTGGTGGCTCCAGCGCACGCGGTTCAGTCGCATCATTCACTCTGATGTGGTGTTCATGAAGTTGGGTGTTGAGGTGCATGTACTGCATTGTGACAGAAAGTCACTTTACAACATCTTACAAGCCCAAAGTGGATTTTGAAAAAAGTTTCCACGAGTGCATGTTTTGGCCGTCTCAGCCAACTGTCATGAAATATGAAAAGTAAACGCGTCTTCACTTTTCCTTCATAGCTTGAAATTGGAAGGTCTTAGAAGCTTGAAACCAAGCGCATACAACACAAGGGGCATCAATGAGCTACTAGCCGCTCACTGGTGGCTCCAGCGCACGCGGTTCAGTCGCATCATTCACTCTGATGTGGTGTTCATGAAGTTGGGTGTTGAGGTGCATGTACTGCATTGTGACAGAAAGTCACTTAACAACATCTTACAAGCCCAAAGTGGATTTTGAAAAAAGTTTCCACGAGTGCATGTTTTGGCCGCCTCAGCCAACTGTCATGAAATATGAAAAGTAAACGCGTCTTCACTTTTCCTTCATAGCTTGAAATTGGAAGGTCTTAGAAGCTTGAAACCAAGCGCATACAACACAAGGGGCCTCAATGAGCTACTGGCCGCTCACTGGTGGCTCCAGCGCACGCGGTTCAGTCGCATCATTCACTCTGATGTGGTGTTCATGAAGTTGGGTGTTGAGGTGCATGTACTGCATTGTGACAGAAAGTCACTTTACAACATCTTACAAGCCCAAAGTGGATTTTGAAAAAAGTTTCCACGAGTGCATGTTTTGGCCGTCTCAGCCAACTGTCATGAAATATGAAAAGTAAACGCGTCTTCACTTTTCCTTCATAGCTTGAAATTGGAAGGTCTTAGAAGCTTGAAACCAAGCGCATACAACACAAGGGGCATCAATGAGCTACTAGCCGCTCACTGGTGGCTCCAGCGCACGCGGTTCAGTCGCATCATTCACTCTGATGTGGTGTTCATGAAGTTGGGTGTTGAGGTGCATGTACTGCATTGTGACAGAAAGTCACTTTACAACATCTTACAAGCCCAAAGTGGATTTTGAAAAAAGTTTCCACGAGTGCATGTTTTGGCCGTCTCAGCCAACTGTCATGAAATATGAAAAGTAAACGCGTCTTCACTTTTCCTTCATAGCTTGAAATTGGAAGGTCTTAGAAGCTTGAAACCAAGCGCATACAACACAAGGGGCCTCAATGAGCTACTGGCCGCTCACTGGTGGCTCCAGCGCACGTGGTTCAGTCGCATCATTCACTCTGATGTGGTGTTCATGAAGTTGGGTGTTGAGGTGCATGTACTGCATTGTGACAGAAAGTCACTTTACAACATCTTACAAGCCCAAAGTGGATTTTGAAAAAAGTTTCCACGAGTGCATGTTTTGGCCGTCTCAGCCAACTGTCATGAAATATGAAAAGTAAACGCGTCTTCACTTTTCCTTCATAGCTTGAAATTGGAAGGTCTTAGAAGCTTGAAACCAAGCGCATACAACACAAGGGGCATCAATGAGCTACTAGCCGCTCACTGGTGGCTCCAGCGCACGCGGTTCAGTCGCATCATTCACTCTGATGTGGTGTTCATGAAGTTGGGTGTTGAGGTGCATGTACTGCATTGTGACAGAAAGTCACTTAACAACATCTTACAAGCCCAAAGTGGATTTTGAAAAAAGTTTCCACGAGTGCATGTTTTGGCCGCCTCAGCCAACTGTCATGAAATATGAAAAGTAAACGCGTCTTCACTTTTCCTTCATAGCTTGAAATTGGAAGGTCTTAGAAGCTTGAAACCAAGCGCATACAACACAAGGGGCCTCAATGAGCTACTGGCCGCTCACTGGTGGCTCCAGCGCATGCGGTTCAGTCGCATCATTCACTCTGATGTGGTGTTCATGAAGTTGGGTGTTGAGGTGCATGTACTGCATTGTGACAGAAAGTCACTTTACAACATCTTACAAGCCCAAAGTGGATTTTGAAAAAAGTTTCCACGAGTGCATGTTTTGGCCGTCTCAGCCAACTGTCATGAAATATGAAAAGTAAACGCGTCTTCACTTTTCCTTCATAGCTTGAAATTGGAAGGTCTTAGAAGCTTGAAACCAAGCGCATACAACACAAGGGGCCTCAATGAGCTACTGGCGGCTCACTGGTGGCTCCAGCGCACGCGGTTCAGTCGCATCATTCACTCTGATGTGGTGTTCCTGAAGTTGGGTGTTGAGGTGCATGTACTGCATTGTGACAGAAAGTCACTTTACAACATCTTACAAGCCCAAAGTGGATTTTGAAAAAAGTTTCCACGAGTGCATGTTTTGGCCGTCTCAGCCAACTGTCATGAAATATGAAAAGTAAACGCGTCTTCACTTTTCCTTCATAGCTTGAAATTGGAAGGTCTTAGAAGCTTGAAACCAAGCGCATACAACACAAGGGGCATCAATGAGCTACTAGCCGCTCACTGGTGGCTCCAGCGCACGCGGTTCAGTCGCATCATTCACTCTGATGTGGTGTTCATGAAGTTGGGTGTTGAGGTGCATGTACTGCATTGTGACAGAAAGTCACTTTACAACATCTTACAAGCCCAAAGTGGATTTTGAAAAAAGTTTCCACGAGTGCATGTTTTGGCCGTCTCAGCCAACTGTCATGAAATATGAAAAGTAAACGCGTCTTCACTTTTCCTTCATAGCTTGAAATTGGAAGGTCTTAGAAGCTTGAAACCAAGCGCATACAACACAAGGGGCATCAATGAGCTACTAGCCGCTCACTGGTGGCTCCAGCGCACGCGGTTCAGTCGCATCATTCACTCTGATGTGGTGTTCATGAAGTTGGGTGTTGAGGTGCATGTACTGCATTGTGACAGAAAGTCACTTAACAACATCTTACAAGCCCAAAGTGGATTTTGAAAAAAGTTTCCACGAGTGCATGTTTTGGCCGCCTCAGCCAACTGTCATGAAATATGAAAAGTAAACGCGTCTTCACTTTTCCTTCATAGCTTGAAATTGGAAGGTCTTAGAAGCTTGAAACCAAGCGCATACAACACAAGGGGCCTCAATGAGCTACTGGCCGCTCACTGGTGGCTCCAGCGCACGCGGTTCAGTCGCATCATTCACTCTGATGTGGTGTTCATGAAGTTGGGTGTTGAGGTGCATGTACTGCATTGTGACAGAAAGTCACTTTACAACATCTTACAAGCCCAAAGTGGATTTTGAAAAAAGTTTCCACGAGTGCATGTTTTGGCCGTCTCAGCCAACTGTCATGAAATATGAAAAGTAAACGCGTCTTCACTTTTCCTTCATAGCTTGAAATTGGAAGGTCTTAGAAGCTTGAAACCAAGCGCATACAACACAAGGGGCATCAATGAGCTACTAGCCGCTCACTGGTGGCTCCAGCGCACGCGGTTCAGTCGCATCATTCACTCTGATGTGGTGTTCATGAAGTTGGGTGTTGAGGTGCATGTACTGCATTGTGACAGAAAGTCACTTTACAACATCTTACAAGCCCAAAGTGGATTTTGAAAAAAGTTTCCACGAGTGCATGTTTTGGCCGTCTCAGCCAACTGTCATGAAATATGAAAAGTAAACGCGTCTTCACTTTTCCTTCATAGCTTGAAATTGGAAGGTCTTAGAAGCTTGAAACCAAGCGCATACAACACAAGGGGCCTCAATGAGCTACTGGCCGCTCACTGGTGGCTCCAGCGCACGTGGTTCAGTCGCATCATTCACTCTGATGTGGTGTTCATGAAGTTGGGTGTTGAGGTGCATGTACTGCATTGTGACAGAAAGTCACTTTACAACATCTTACAAGCCCAAAGTGGATTTTGAAAAAAGTTTCCACGAGTGCATGTTTTGGCCGTCTCAGCCAACTGTCATGAAATATGAAAAGTAAACGCGTCTTCACTTTTCCTTCATAGCTTGAAATTGGAAGGTCTTAGAAGCTTGAAACCAAGCGCATACAACACAAGGGGCATCAATGAGCTACTAGCCGCTCACTGGTGGCTCCAGCGCACGCGGTTCAGTCGCATCATTCACTCTGATGTGGTGTTCATGAAGTTGGGTGTTGAGGTGCATGTACTGCATTGTGACAGAAAGTCACTTTACAACATCTTACAAGCCCAAAGTGGATTTTGAAAAAAGTTTCCACGAGTGCATGTTTTGGCCGTCTCAGCCAACTGTCATGAAATATGAAAAGTAAACGCGTCTTCACTTTTCCTTCATAGCTTGAAATTGGAAGGTCTTAGAAGCTTGAAACCAAGCGCATACAACACAAGGGGCATCAATGAGCTACTGGCCGCTCACTGGTGGCTCCAGCGCACGCGGTTCAGTCGCATCATTCACTCTGATGTGGTGTTCATGAAGTTGGGTGTTGAGGTGCATGTACTGCATTGTGACAGAAAGTCACTTAACAACATCTTACAAGCCCAAAGTGGATTTTGAAAAAAGTTTCCACGAGTGCATGTTTTGGCCGCCTCAGCCAACTGTCATGAAATATGAAAAGTAAACGCGTCTTCACTTTTCCTTCATAGCTTGAAATTGGAAGGTCTTAGAAGCTTGAAACCAAGCGCATACAACACAAGGGGCCTCAATGAGCTACTGGCCGCTCACTGGTGGCTCCAGCGCACGCGGTTCAGTCGCATCATTCACTCTGATGTGGTGTTCATGAAGTTGGGTGTTGAGGTGCATGTACTGCATTGTGACAGAAAGTCACTTTACAACATCTTACAAGCCCAAAGTGGATTTTGAAAAAAGTTTCCACGAGTGCATGTTTTGGCCGTCTCAGCCAACTGTCATGAAATATGAAAAGTAAACGCGTCTTCACTTTTCCTTCATAGCTTGAAATTGGAAGGTCTTAGAAGCTTGAAACCAAGCGCATACAACACAAGGGGCCTCAATGAGCTACTGGCCGCTCACTGGTGGCTCCAGCGCACGCGGTTCAGTCGCATCATTCACTCTGATGTGGTGTTCATGAAGTTGGGTGTTGAGGTGCATGTACTGCATTGTGACAGAAAGTCACTTTACAACATCTTACAAGCCCAAAGTGGATTTTGAAAAAAGTTTCCACGAGTGCATGTTTTGGCCGTCTCAGCCAACTGTCATGAAATATGAAAAGTAAACGCGTCTTCACTTTTCCTTCATAGCTTGAAATTGGAAGGTCTTAGAAGCTTGAAACCAAGCGCATACAACACAAGGGGCCTCAATGAGCTACTGGCCGCTCACTGGTGGCTCCAGCGCACGTGGTTCAGTCGCATCATTCACTCTGATGTGGTGTTCATGAAGTTGGGTGTTGAGGTGCATGTACTGCATTGTGACAGAAAGTCACTTTACAACATCTTACAAGCCCAAAGTGGATTTTGAAAAAAGTTTCCACGAGTGCATGTTTTGGCCGTCTCAGCCAACTGTCATGAAATATGAAAAGTAAACGCGTCTTCACTTTTCCTTCATAGCTTGAAATTGGAAGGTCTTAGAAGCTTGAAACCAAGCGCATACAACACAAGGGGCATCAATGAGCTACTAGCCGCTCACTGGTGGCTCCAGCGCACGCGGTTCAGTCGCATCATTCACTCTGATGTGGTGTTCATGAAGTTGGGTGTTGAGGTGCATGTACTGCATTGTGACAGAAAGTCACTTAACAACATCTTACAAGCCCAAAGTGGATTTTGAAAAAAGTTTCCACGAGTGCATGTTTTGGCCGCCTCAGCCAACTGTCATGAAATATGAAAAGTAAACGCGTCTTCACTTTTCCTTCATAGCTTGAAATTGGAAGGTCTTAGAAGCTTGAAACCAAGCGCATACAACACAAGGGGCCTCAATGAGCTACTGGCCGCTCACTGGTGGCTCCAGCGCATGCGGTTCAGTCGCATCATTCACTCTGATGTGGTGTTCATGAAGTTGGGTGTTGAGGTGCATGTACTGCATTGTGACAGAAAGTCACTTTACAACATCTTACAAGCCCAAAGTGGATTTTGAAAAAAGTTTCCACGAGTGCATGTTTTGGCCGTCTCAGCCAACTGTCATGAAATATGAAAAGTAAACGCGTCTTCACTTTTCCTTCATAGCTTGAAATTGGAAGGTCTTAGAAGCTTGAAACCAAGCGCATACAACACAAGGGGCCTCAATGAGCTACTGGCGGCTCACTGGTGGCTCCAGCGCACGCGGTTCAGTCGCATCATTCACTCTGATGTGGTGTTCCTGAAGTTGGGTGTTGAGGTGCATGTACTGCATTGTGACAGAAAGTCACTTTACAACATCTTACAAGCCCAAAGTGGATTTTGAAAAAAGTTTCCACGAGTGCATGTTTTGGCCGTCTCAGCCAACTGTCATGAAATATGAAAAGTAAACGCGTCTTCACTTTTCCTTCATAGCTTGAAATTGGAAGGTCTTAGAAGCTTGAAACCAAGCGCATACAACACAAGGGGCATCAATGAGCTACTGGCGGCTCACTGGTGGCTCCAGCGCACGCGGTTCAGTCGCATCATTCACTCTGATGTGGTGTTCATGAAGTTGGGTGTTGAGGTGCATGTACTGCATTGTGACAGAAAGTCACTTTACAACATCTTACAAGCCCAAAGTGGATTTTGAAAAAAGTTTCCACGAGTGCATGTTTTGGCCGTCTCAGCCAACTGTCATGAAATATGAAAAGTAAACGCGTCTTCACTTTTCCTTCATAGCTTGAAATTGGAAGGTCTTAGAAGCTTGAAACCAAGCGCATACAACACAAGGGGCCTCAATGAGCTACTGGCGGCTCACTGGTGGCTCCAGCGCACGTGGTTCAGTCGCATCATTCACTCTGATGTGGTGTTCATGAAGTTGGGTGTTGAGGTGCATGTACTGCATTGTGACAGAAAGTCACTTTACAACATCTTACAAGCCCAAAGTGGATTTTGAAAAAAGTTTCCACGAGTGCATGTTTTGGCCGTCTCAGCCAACTGTCATGAAATATGAAAAGTAAACGCGTCTTCACTTTTCCTTCATAGCTTGAAATTGGAAGGTCTTAGAAGCTTGAAACCAAGCGCATACAACACAAGGGGCCTCAATGAGCTACTGGCAGCTCACTGGTGGCTCCAGCGCACGCGGTTCAGTCGCATCATTCACTCTGATGTGCTGTTCATGAAGTTGGGTGTTGAGGTGCATGTACTGCATTGTGACAGAAAGTCACTTTACAACATCTTACAAGCCCAAAGTGGATTTTGAAAAAAGTTTCCACGAGCGCATGTTTTGGCCGTCTCAGCCAACTGTCATGAAATATGAAAAGTAAACGTGTCTTCACTTTTCCTTCATAGCTTGAAATTGGAAGCTTGAAACCAAGCGCATACAACACAAGGGGCCTCAATGAGCTACTGGCGGCTCACTGGTGGCTCCAGCGCACGCGGTTCAGTCGCATCATTCACTTTGATGTGGTGTTCATGAAGTTGGGTGTTGAGGTGCATGTACTGCATTGTGACAGAAAGTCACTTAACAACATCTTACAAGCCCAAAGTGGATTTTGAAAAAAGTTTCCACGAGTGCATGTTTTGGCCGTCTCAGCCAACTGTCATGAAATATGAAAAGTAAACGCGTCTTCACTTTTCCTTCATAGCTTGAAATTGGAAGGTCTTAGAAGCTTGAAACCAAGCGCATACAACACAAGGGGCCTCAATGAGCTACTGGCGGCTCACTGGTGGCTCCAGCGCACGCGGTTCAGTCGCATCATTCACTCTGATGTGCTGTTCATGAAGTTGGGTGTTGAGGTGCATGTACTGCATTGTGACAGAAAGTCACTTTACAACATCTTACAAGCCCAAAGTGGATTTTGAAAAAAGTTTCCACGAGCGCATGTTTTGGCCGTCTCAGCCAACTGTCATGAAATATGAAAAGTAAACGTGTCTTCACTTTTCCTTCATAGCTTGAAATTGGAAGGTCTTAGAAGCTTGAAACCAAGCGCATACAACACAAGGGGCATCAATGAGCTACTAGCCGCTCACTGGTGGCTCCAGCGCACGCGGTTCAGTCGCATCATTCACTCTGATGTGGTGTTCATGAAGTTGGGTGTTGAGGTGCATGTACTGCATTGTGACAGAAAGTCACTTAACAACATCTTACAAGCCCAAAGTGGATTTTGAAAAAAGTTTCCACGAGTGCATGTTTTGGCCGCCTCAGCCAACTGTCATGAAATATGAAAAGTAAACGCGTCTTCACTTTTCCTTCATAGCTTGAAATTGGAAGGTCTTAGAAGCTTGAAACCAAGCGCATACAACACAAGGGGCCTCAATGAGCTACTGGCCGCTCACTGGTGGCTCCAGCGCATGCGGTTCAGTCGCATCATTCACTCTGATGTGGTGTTCATGAAGTTGGGTGTTGAGGTGCATGTACTGCATTGTGACAGAATGTCACTTTACAACATCTTACAAGCCCAAAGTGGATTTTGAAAAAAGTTTCCACGAGTGCATGTTTTGGCCGTCTCAGCCAACTGTCATGAAATATGAAAAGTAAACGCGTCTTCACTTTTCCTTCATAGCTTGAAATTGGAAGGTCTTAGAAGCTTGAAACCAAGCGCATACAACACAAGGGGCCTCAATGAGCTACTGGCGGCTCACTGGTGGCTCCAGCGCACGCGGTTCAGTCGCATCATTCACTCTGATGTGGTGTTCATGAAGTTGGGTGTTGAGGTGCATGTACTGCATTGTGACAGAAAGTCACTTTACAACATCTTACAAGCCCAAAGTGGATTTTGAAAAAAGTTTCCACGAGTGCATGTTTTGGCCGTCTCAGCCAACTGTCATGAAATATGAAAAGTAAACGCGTCTTCACTTTTCCTTCATAGCTTGAAATTGGAAGGTCTTAGAAGCTTGAAACCAAGCGCATACAACACAAGGGGCCTCAATGAGCTACTGGCGGCTCACTGGTGGCTCCAGCGCACGCGGTTCAGTCGCATCATTCACTCTGATGTGCTGTTCATGAAGTTGGGTGTTGAGGTGCATGTACTGCATTGTGACAGAAAGTCACTTTACAACATCTTACAAGCCCAAAGTGGATTTTGAAAAAAGTTTCCACGAGCGCATGTTTTGGCCGTCTCAGCCAACTGTCATGAAATATGAAAAGTAAACGTGTCTTCACTTTTCCTTCATAGCTTGAAATTGGAAGGTCTTAGAAGCTTGAAACCAAGCGCATACAACACAAGGGGCCTCAATGAGCTACTGGCGGCTCACTGGTGGCTCCAGCGCACGCGGTTCAGTCGCATCATTCACTTTGATGTGGTGTTCATGAAGTTGGGTGTTGAGGTGCATGTACTGCATTGTGACAGAAAGTCACTTAACAACATCTTACAAGCCCAAAGTGGATTTTGAAAAAAGTTTCCACGAGTGCATGTTTTGGCCGTCTCAGCCAACTGTCATGAAATATGAAAAGTAAACGCGTCTTCACTTTTCCTTCATAGCTTGAAATTGGAAGGTCTTAGAAGCTTGAAACCAAGCGCATACAACACAAGGGGCCTCAATGAGCTACTGGCAGCTCACTGGTGGCTCCAGCGCACGCGGTTCAGTCGCATCATTCACTCTGATGTGCTGTTCATGAAGTTGGGTGTTGAGGTGCATGTACTGCATTGTGACAGAAAGTCACTTTACAACATCTTACAAGCCCAAAGTGGATTTTGAAAAAAGTTTCCACGAGCGCATGTTTTGGCCGTCTCAGCCAACTGTCATGAAATATGAAAAGTAAACGTGTCTTCACTTTTCCTTCATAGCTTGAAATTGGAAGCTTGAAACCAAGCGCATACAACACAAGGGGCCTCAATGAGCTACTGGCGGCTCACTGGTGGCTCCAGCGCACGCGGTTCAGTCGCATCATTCACTTTGATGTGGTGTTCATGAAGTTGGGTGTTGAGGTGCATGTACTGCATTGTGACAGAAAGTCACTTAACAACATCTTACAAGCCCAAAGTGGATTTTGAAAAAAGTTTCCACGAGTGCATGTTTTGGCCGTCTCAGCCAACTGTCATGAAATATGAAAAGTAAACGCGTCTTCACTTTTCCTTCATAGCTTGAAATTGGAAGGTCTTAGAAGCTTGAAACCAAGCGCATACAACACAAGGGGCCTCAATGAGCTACTGGCGGCTCACTGGTGGCTCCAGCGCACGCGGTTCAGTCGCATCATTCACTCTGATGTGCTGTTCATGAAGTTGGGTGTTGAGGTGCATGTACTGCATTGTGACAGAAAGTCACTTTACAACATCTTACAAGCCCAAAGTGGATTTTGAAAAAAGTTTCCACGAGCGCATGTTTTGGCCGTCTCAGCCAACTGTCATGAAATATGAAAAGTAAACGTGTCTTCACTTTTCCTTCATAGCTTGAAATTGGAAGGTCTTAGAAGCTTGAAACCAAGCGCATACAACACAAGGGGCATCAATGAGCTACTAGCCGCTCACTGGTGGCTCCAGCGCACGCGGTTCAGTCGCATCATTCACTCTGATGTGGTGTTCATGAAGTTGGGTGTTGAGGTGCATGTACTGCATTGTGACAGAAAGTCACTTAACAACATCTTACAAGCCCAAAGTGGATTTTGAAAAAAGTTTCCACGAGTGCATGTTTTGGCCGCCTCAGCCAACTGTCATGAAATATGAAAAGTAAACGCGTCTTCACTTTTCCTTCATAGCTTGAAATTGGAAGGTCTTAGAAGCTTGAAACCAAGCGCATACAACACAAGGGGCCTCAATGAGCTACTGGCCGCTCACTGGTGGCTCCAGCGCACGCGGTTCAGTCGCATCATTCACTCTGATGTGGTGTTCATGAAGTTGGGTGTTGAGGTGCATGTACTGCATTGTGACAGAATGTCACTTTACAACATCTTACAAGCCCAAAGTGGATTTTGAAAAAAGTTTCCACGAGTGCATGTTTTGGCCGTCTCAGCCAACTGTCATGAAATATGAAAAGTAAACGCGTCTTCACTTTTCCTTCATAGCTTGAAATTGGAAGGTCTTAGAAGCTTGAAACCAAGCGCATACAACACAAGGGGCCTCAATGAGCTACTGGCGGCTCACTGGTGGCTCCAGCGCACGCGGTTCAGTCGCATCATTCACTCTGATGTGGTGTTCATGAAGTTGGGTGTTGAGGTGCATGTACTGCATTGTGACAGAAAGTCACTTTACAACATCTTACAAGCCCAAAGTGGATTTTGAAAAAAGTTTCCACGAGTGCATGTTTTGGCCGTCTCAGCCAACTGTCATGAAATATGAAAAGTAAACGCGTCTTCACTTTTCCTTCATAGCTTGAAATTGGAAGGTCTTAGAAGCTTGAAACCAAGCGCATACAACACAAGGGGCCTCAATGAGCTACTGGCGGCTCACTGGTGGCTCCAGCGCACGCGGTTCAGTCGCATCATTCACTCTGATGTGCTGTTCATGAAGTTGGGTGTTGAGGTGCATGTACTGCATTGTGACAGAAAGTCACTTTACAACATCTTACAAGCCCAAAGTGGATTTTGAAAAAAGTTTCCACGAGCGCATGTTTTGGCCGTCTCAGCCAACTGTCATGAAATATGAAAAGTAAACGTGTCTTCACTTTTCCTTCATAGCTTGAAATTGGAAGGTCTTAGAAGCTTGAAACCAAGCGCATACAACACAAGGGGCCTCAATGAGCTACTGGCGGCTCACTGGTGGCTCCAGCGCACGCGGTTCAGTCGCATCATTCACTTTGATGTGGTGTTCATGAAGTTGGGTGTTGAGGTGCATGTACTGCATTGTGACAGAAAGTCACTTAACAACATCTTACAAGCCCAAAGTGGATTTTGAAAAAAGTTTCCACGAGTGCATGTTTTGGCCGTCTCAGCCAACTGTCATGAAATATGAAAAGTAAACGCGTCTTCACTTTTCCTTCATAGCTTGAAATTGGAAGGTCTTAGAAGCTTGAAACCAAGCGCATACAACACAAGGGGCCTCAATGAGCTACTGGCGGCTCACTGGTGGCTCCAGCGCACGCGGTTCAGTCGCATCATTCACTCTGATGTGCTGTTCATGAAGTTGGGTGTTGAGGTGCATGTACTGCATTGTGACAGAAAGTCACTTTACAACATCTTACAAGCCCAAAGTGGATTTTGAAAAAAGTTTCCACGAGCGCATGTTTTGGCCGTCTCAGCCAACTGTCATGAAATATGAAAAGTAAACGTGTCTTCACTTTTCCTTCATAGCTTGAAATTGGAAGGTCTTAGAAGCTTGAAACCAAGCGCATACAACACAAGGGGCATCAATGAGCTACTAGCCGCTCACTGGTGGCTCCAGCGCACGCGGTTCAGTCGCATCATTCACTCTGATGTGGTGTTCATGAAGTTGGGTGTTGAGGTGCATGTACTGCATTGTGACAGAAAGTCACTTAACAACATCTTACAAGCCCAAAGTGGATTTTGAAAAAAGTTTCCACGAGTGCATGTTTTGGCCGTCTCAGCCAACTGTCATGAAATATGAAAAGTAAACGCGTCTTCACTTTTCCTTCATAGCTTGAAATTGGAAGGTCTTAGAAGCTTGAAACCAAGCGCATACAACACAAGGGGCCTCAATGAGCTACTGGCGGCTCACTGGTGGCTCCAGCGCACGCGGTTCAGTCGCATCATTCACTCTGATGTGGTGTTCATGAAGTTGGGTGTTGAGGTGCATGTACTGCATTGTGACAGAAAGTCACTTTACAACATCTTACAAGCCCAAAGTGGATTTTGAAAAAAGTTTCCACGAGTGCATGTTTTGGCCGTCTCAGCCAACTGTCATGAAATATGAAAAGTAAACGCGTCTTCACTTTTCCTTCATAGCTTGAAATTGGAAGGTCTTAGAAGCTTGAAACCAAGCGCATACAACACAAGGGGCCTCAATGAGCTACTGGCGGCTCACTGGTGGCTCCAGCGCACGCGGTTCAGTCGCATCATTCACTTTGATGTGGTGTTCATGAAGTTGGGTGTTGAGGTGCATGTACTGCATTGTGACAGAAAGTCACTTTACAACATCTTACAAGCCCAAAGTGGATTTTGAAAAAAGTTTCCACGAGTGCATGTTTTGGCCGTCTCAGCCAACTGTCATGAAATATGAAAAGTAAACGCGTCTTCACTTTTCCTTCATAGCTTGAAATTGGAAGGTCTTAGAAGCTTGAAACCAAGCGCATACAACACAAGGGGCCTCAATGAGCTACTGGCCGCTCACTGGTGGCTCCAGCGCATGCGGTTCAGTCGCATCATTCACTCTGATGTGGTGTTCATGAAGTTGGGTGTTGAGGTGCATGTACTGCATTGTGACAGAATGTCACTTTACAACATCTTACAAGCCCAAAGTGGATTTTGAAAAAAGTTTCCACGAGTGCATGTTTTGGCCGTCTCAGCCAACTGTCATGAAATATGAAAAGTAAACGCGTCTTCACTTTTCCTTCATAGCTTGAAATTGGAAGGTCTTAGAAGCTTGAAACCAAGCGCATACAACACAAGGGGCCTCAATGAGCTACTGGCGGCTCACTGGTGGCTCCAGCGCACGCGGTTCAGTCGCATCATTCACTCTGATGTGGTGTTCATGAAGTTGGGTGTTGAGGTGCATGTACTGCATTGTGACAGAAAGTCACTTTACAACATCTTACAAGCCCAAAGTGGATTTTGAAAAAAGTTTCCACGAGTGCATGTTTTGGCCGTCTCAGCCAACTGTCATGAAATATGAAAAGTAAACGCGTCTTCACTTTTCCTTCATAGCTTGAAATTGGAAGGTCTTAGAAGCTTGAAACCAAGCGCATACAACACAAGGGGCCTCAATGAGCTACTGACGGCTCACTGGTGGCTCCAGCGCACGCGGTTCAGTCGCATCATTCACTCTGATGTGCTGTTCATGAAGTTGGGTGTTGAGGTGCATGTACTGCATTGTGACAGAAAGTCACTTTACAACATCTTACAAGCCCAAAGTGGATTTTGAAAAAAGTTTCCACGAGCGCATGTTTTGGCCGTCTCAGCCAACTGTCATGAAATATGAAAAGTAAACGTGTCTTCACTTTTCCTTCATAGCTTGAAATTGGAAGGTCTTAGAAGCTTGAAACCAAGCGCATACAACACAAGGGGCCTCAATGAGCTACTGGCGGCTCACTGGTGGCTCCAGCGCACGCGGTTCAGTCGCATCATTCACTTTGATGTGGTGTTCATGAAGTTGGGTGTTGAGGTGCATGTACTGCATTGTGACAGAAAGTCACTTAACAACATCTTACAAGCCCAAAGTGGATTTTGAAAAAAGTTTCCACGAGTGCATGTTTTGGCCGTCTCAGCCAACTGTCATGAAATATGAAAAGTAAACGCGTCTTCACTTTTCCTTCATAGCTTGAAATTGGAAGGTCTTAGAAGCTTGAAACCAAGCGCATACAACACAAGGGGCCTCAATGAGCTACTGGCGGCTCACTGGTGGCTCCAGCGCACGCGGTTCAGTCGCATCATTCACTCTGATGTGCTGTTCATGAAGTTGGGTGTTGAGGTGCATGTACTGCATTGTGACAGAAAGTCACTTTACAACATCTTACAAGCCCAAAGTGGATTTTGAAAAAAGTTTCCACGAGCGCATGTTTTGGCCGTCTCAGCCAACTGTCATGAAATATGAAAAGTAAACGTGTCTTCACTTTTCCTTCATAGCTTGAAATTGGAAGGTCTTAGAAGCTTGAAACCAAGCGCATACAACACAAGGGGCATCAATGAGCTACTAGCCGCTCACTGGTGGCTCCAGCGCACGCGGTTCAGTCGCATCATTCACTCTGATGTGGTGTTCATGAAGTTGGGTGTTGAGGTGCATGTACTGCATTGTGACAGAAAGTCACTTAACAACATCTTACAAGCCCAAAGTGGATTTTGAAAAAAGTTTCCACGAGTGCATGTTTTGGCCGCCTCAGCCAACTGTCATGAAATATGAAAAGTAAACGCGTCTTCACTTTTCCTTCATAGCTTGAAATTGGAAGGTCTTAGAAGCTTGAAACCAAGCGCATACAACACAAGGGGCCTCAATGAGCTACTGGCCGCTCACTGGTGGCTCCAGCGCATGCGGTTCAGTCGCATCATTCACTCTGATGTGGTTTTCATGAAGTTGGGTGTTGAGGTGCATGTACTGCATTGTGACAGAAAGTCACTTTACAACATCTTACAAGCCCAAAGTGGATTTTGAAAAAAGTTTCCACGAGTGCATGTTTTGGCCGTCTCAGCCAACTGTCATGAAATATGAAAAGTAAACGCGTCTTCACTTTTCCTTCATAGCTTGAAATTGGAAGGTCTTAGAAGCTTGAAACCAAGCGCATACAACACAAGGGGCCTCAATGAGCTACTGGCGGCTCACTGGTGGCTCCAGCGCACGCGGTTCAGTCGCATCATTCACTCTGATGTGGTGTTCATGAAGTTGGGTGTTGAGGTGCATGTACTGCATTGTGACAGAAAGTCACTTTACAACATCTTACAAGCCCAAAGTGGATTTTGAAAAAAGTTTCCACGAGTGCATGTTTTGGCCGTCTCAGCCAACTGTCATGAAATATGAAAAGTAAACGCGTCTTCACTTTTCCTTCATAGCTTGAAATTGGAAGGTCTTAGAAGCTTGAAACCAAGCGCATACAACACAAGGGGCCTCAATGAGCTACTGGCGGCTCACTGGTGGCTCCAGCGCACGCGGTTCAGTCGCATCATTCACTTTGATGTGGTGTTCATGAAGTTGGGTGTTGAGGTGCATGTACTGCATTGTGACAGAAAGTCACTTTACAACATCTTACAAGCCCAAAGTGGATTTTGAAAAAAGTTTCCACGAGTGCATGTTTTGGCCGTCTCAGCCAACTGTCATGAAATATGAAAAGTAAACGCGTCTTCACTTTTCCTTCATAGCTTGAAATTGGAAGGTCTTAGAAGCTTGAAACCAAGCGCATACAACACAAGGGGCCTCAATGAGCTACTGGCGGCTCACTGGTGGCTCCAGCGCACGCGGTTCAGTCGCATAACTCACTCTGATGTGGTGTTCATGAAGTTGGGTGTTGAGGTGCATGTACTGCATTGTGACAGAAAGTCACTTTACAACATCTTACAAGCCCAAAGTGGATTTTGAAAAAAGTTTCCACGAGTGCATGTTTTGGCCGTCTCAGCCAACTGTCATGAAATATGAAAAGTAAACGCGTCTTCACTTTTCCTTCATAGCTTGAAATTGGAAGGTCTTAGAAGCTTGAAACCAAGCGCATACAACACAAGGGGCCTCAATGAGCTACTGGCCGCTCACTGGTGGCTCCAGCGCACGCGGTTCAGTCGCATCATTCACTCTGATGTGGTGTTCATGAAGTTGGGTGTTGAGGTGCATGTACTGCATTGTGACAGAAAGTCACTTTACAACATCTTACAAGCCCAAAGTGGATTTTGAAAAAAGTTTCCACGAGTGCATGTTTTGGCCGTCTCAGCCAACTGTCATGAAATATGAAAAGTAAACGCGTCTTCACTTTTCCTTCATAGCTTGAAATTGGAAGGTCTTAGAAGCTTGAAACCAAGCGCATACAACACAAGGGGCCTCAATGAGCTACTGGCCGCTCACTGGTGGCTCCAGCGCACGTGGTTCAGTCGCATCATTCACTCTGATGTGGTGTTCATGAAGTTGGGTGTTGAGGTGCATGTACTGCATTGTGACAGAAAGTCACTTTACAACATCTTACAAGCCCAAAGTGGATTTTGAAAAAAGTTTCCACGAGTGCATGTTTTGGCCGTCTCAGCCAACTGTCATGAAATATGAAAAGTAAACGCGTCTTCACTTTTCCTTCATAGCTTGAAATTGGAAGGTCTTAGAAGCTTGAAACCAAGCGCATACAACACAAGGGGCCTCAATGAGCTACTGGCCGCTCACTGGTGGCTCCAGCGCACGCGGTTCAGTCGCATCATTCACTCTGATGTGGTGTTCATGAAGTTGGGTGTTGAGGTGCATGTACTGCATTGTGACAGAAAGTCACTTTACAACATCTTACAAGCCCAAAGTGGATTTTGAAAAAAGTTTCCACGAGTGCATGTTTTGGCCGTCTCAGCCAACTGTCATGAAATATGAAAAGTAAACGCGTCTTCACTTTTCCTTCATAGCTTGAAATTGGAAGGTCTTAGAAGCTTGAAACCAAGCGCATACAACACAAGGGGCATCAATGAGCTACTAGCCGCTCACTGGTGGCTCCAGCGCACGCGGTTCAGTCGCATCATTCACTCTGATGTGGTGTTCATGAAGTTGGGTGTTGAGGTGCATGTACTGCATTGTGACAGAAAGTCACTTTACAACATCTTACAAGCCCAAAGTGGATTTTGAAAAAAGTTTCCACGAGTGCATGTTTTGGCCGTCTCAGCCAACTGTCATGAAATATGAAAAGTAAACGCGTCTTCACTTTTCCTTCATAGCTTGAAATTGGAAGGTCTTAGAAGCTTGAAACCAAGCGCATACAACACAAGGGGCCTCAATGAGCTACTGGCCGCTCACTGGTGGCTCCAGCGCACGTGGTTCAGTCGCATCATTCACTCTGATGTGGTGTTCATGAAGTTGGGTGTTGAGGTGCATGTACTGCATTGTGACAGAAAGTCACTTTACAACATCTTACAAGCCCAAAGTGGATTTTGAAAAAAGTTTCCACGAGTGCATGTTTTGGCCGTCTCAGCCAACTGTCATGAAATATGAAAAGTAAACGCGTCTTCACTTTTCCTTCATAGCTTGAAATTGGAAGGTCTTAGAAGCTTGAAACCAAGCGCATACAACACAAGGGGCATCAATGAGCTACTAGCCGCTCACTGGTGGCTCCAGCGCACGCGGTTCAGTCGCATCATTCACTCTGATGTGGTGTTCATGAAGTTGGGTGTTGAGGTGCATGTACTGCATTGTGACAGAAAGTCACTTAACAACATCTTACAAGCCCAAAGTGGATTTTGAAAAAAGTTTCCACGAGTGCATGTTTTGGCCGCCTCAGCCAACTGTCATGAAATATGAAAAGTAAACGCGTCTTCACTTTTCCTTCATAGCTTGAAATTGGAAGGTCTTAGAAGCTTGAAACCAAGCGCATACAACACAAGGGGCCTCAATGAGCTACTGGCCGCTCACTGGTGGCTCCAGCGCACGTGGTTCAGTCGCATCATTCACTCTGATGTGGTGTTCATGAAGTTGGGTGTTGAGGTGCATGTACTGCATTGTGACAGAAAGTCACTTTACAACATCTTACAAGCCCAAAGTGGATTTTGAAAAAAGTTTCCACGAGTGCATGTTTTGGCCGTCTCAGCCAACTGTCATGAAATATGAAAAGTAAACGCGTCTTCACTTTTCCTTCATAGCTTGAAATTGGAAGGTCTTAGAAGCTTGAAACCAAGCGCATACAACACAAGGGGCCTCAATGAGCTACTGGCCGCTCACTGGTGGCTCCAGCGCACGCGGTTCAGTCGCATCATTCACTCTGATGTGGTGTTCATGAAGTTGGGTGTTGAGGTGCATGTACTGCATTGTGACAGAAAGTCACTTTACAACATCTTACAAGCCCAAAGTGGATTTTGAAAAAAGTTTCCACGAGTGCATGTTTTGGCCGTCTCAGCCAACTGTCATGAAATATGAAAAGTAAACGCGTCTTCACTTTTCCTTCATAGCTTGAAATTGGAAGGTCTTAGAAGCTTGAAACCAAGCGCATACAACACAAGGGGCATCAATGAGCTACTAGCCGCTCACTGGTGGCTCCAGCGCACGCGGTTCAGTCGCATCATTCACTCTGATGTGGTGTTCATGAAGTTGGGTGTTGAGGTGCATGTACTGCATTGTGACAGAAAGTCACTTTACAACATCTTACAAGCCCAAAGTGGATTTTGAAAAAAGTTTCCACGAGTGCATGTTTTGGCCGTCTCAGCCAACTGTCATGAAATATGAAAAGTAAACGCGTCTTCACTTTTCCTTCATAGCTTGAAATTGGAAGGTCTTAGAAGCTTGAAACCAAGCGCATACAACACAAGGGGCCTCAATGAGCTACTGGCCGCTCACTGGTGGCTCCAGCGCACGTGGTTCAGTCGCATCATTCACTCTGATGTGGTGTTCATGAAGTTGGGTGTTGAGGTGCATGTACTGCATTGTGACAGAAAGTCACTTTACAACATCTTACAAGCCCAAAGTGGATTTTGAAAAAAGTTTCCACGAGTGCATGTTTTGGCCGTCTCAGCCAACTGTCATGAAATATGAAAAGTAAACGCGTCTTCACTTTTCCTTCATAGCTTGAAATTGGAAGGTCTTAGAAGCTTGAAACCAAGCGCATACAACACAAGGGGCATCAATGAGCTACTAGCCGCTCACTGGTGGCTCCAGCGCACGCGGTTCAGTCGCATCATTCACTCTGATGTGGTGTTCATGAAGTTGGGTGTTGAGGTGCATGTACTGCATTGTGACAGAAAGTCACTTAACAACATCTTACAAGCCCAAAGTGGATTTTGAAAAAAGTTTCCACGAGTGCATGTTTTGGCCGCCTCAGCCAACTGTCATGAAATATGAAAAGTAAACGCGTCTTCACTTTTCCTTCATAGCTTGAAATTGGAAGGTCTTAGAAGCTTGAAACCAAGCGCATACAACACAAGGGGCCTCAATGAGCTACTGGCCGCTCACTGGTGGCTCCAGCGCATGCGGTTCAGTCGCATCATTCACTCTGATGTGGTGTTCATGAAGTTGGGTGTTGAGGTGCATGTACTGCATTGTGACAGAAAGTCACTTTACAACATCTTACAAGCCCAAAGTGGATTTTGAAAAAAGTTTCCACGAGTGCATGTTTTGGCCGTCTCAGCCAACTGTCATGAAATATGAAAAGTAAACGCGTCTTCACTTTTCCTTCATAGCTTGAAATTGGAAGGTCTTAGAAGCTTGAAACCAAGCGCATACAACACAAGGGGCCTCAATGAGCTACTGGCGGCTCACTGGTGGCTCCAGCGCACGCGGTTCAGTCGCATCATTCACTCTGATGTGGTGTTCCTGAAGTTGGGTGTTGAGGTGCATGTACTGCATTGTGACAGAAAGTCACTTTACAACATCTTACAAGCCCAAAGTGGATTTTGAAAAAAGTTTCCACGAGTGCATGTTTTGGCCGTCTCAGCCAACTGTCATGAAATATGAAAAGTAAACGCGTCTTCACTTTTCCTTCATAGCTTGAAATTGGAAGGTCTTAGAAGCTTGAAACCAAGCGCATACAACACAAGGGGCATCAATGAGCTACTAGCCGCTCACTGGTGGCTCCAGCGCACGCGGTTCAGTCGCATCATTCACTCTGATGTGGTGTTCATGAAGTTGGGTGTTGAGGTGCATGTACTGCATTGTGACAGAAAGTCACTTAACAACATCTTACAAGCCCAAAGTGGATTTTGAAAAAAGTTTCCACGAGTGCATGTTTTGGCCGTCTCAGCCAACTGTCATGAAATATGAAAAGTAAACGCGTCTTCACTTTTCCTTCATAGCTTGAAATTGGAAGGTCTTAGAAGCTTGAAACCAAGCGCATACAACACAAGGGGCCTCAATGAGCTACTGGCGGCTCACTGGTGGCTCCAGCGCACGCGGTTCAGTCGCATCATTCACTCTGATGTGGTGTTCATGAAGTTGGGTGTTGAGGTGCATGTACTGCATTGTGACAGAAAGTCACTTTACAACATCTTACAAGCCCAAAGTGGATTTTGAAAAAAGTTTCCACGAGTGCATGTTTTGGCCGTCTCAGCCAACTGTCATGAAATATGAAAAGTAAACGCGTCTTCACTTTTCCTTCATAGCTTGAAATTGGAAGGTCTTAGAAGCTTGAAACCAAGCGCATACAACACAAGGGGCCTCAATGAGCTACTGGCGGCTCACTGGTGGCTCCAGCGCACGCGGTTCAGTCGCATCATTCACTCTGATGTGCTGTTCATGAAGTTGGGTGTTGAGGTGCATGTACTGCATTGTGACAGAAAGTCACTTTACAACATCTTACAAGCCCAAAGTGGATTTTGAAAAAAGTTTCCACGAGTGCATGTTTTGGCCGTCTCAGCCAACTGTCATGAAATATGAAAAGTAAACGCGTCTTCACTTTTCCTTCATAGCTTGAAATTGGAAGGTCTTAGAAGCTTGAAACCAAGCGCATACAACACAAGGGGCATCAATGAGCTACTAGCCGCTCACTGGTGGCTCCAGCGCACGCGGTTCAGTCGCATCATTCACTCTGATGTGGTGTTCATGAAGTTGGGTGTTGAGGTGCATGTACTGCATTGTGACAGAAAGTCACTTAACAACATCTTACAAGCCCAAAGTGGATTTTGAAAAAAGTTTCCACGAGTGCATGTTTTGGCCGTCTCAGCCAACTGTCATGAAATATGAAAAGTAAACGCGTCTTCACTTTTCCTTCATAGCTTGAAATTGGAAGGTCTTAGAAGCTTGAAACCAAGCGCATACAACACAAGGGGCCTCAATGAGCTACTGGCGGCTCACTGGTGGCTCCAGCGCACGCGGTTCAGTCGCATCATTCACTCTGATGTGGTGTTCATGAAGTTGGGTGTTGAGGTGCATGTACTGCATTGTGACAGAAAGTCACTTTACAACATCTTACAAGCCCAAAGTGGATTTTGAAAAAAGTTTCCACGAGTGCATGTTTTGGCCGTTTCAGCCAACTGTCATGAAATATGAAAAGTAAACGCGTCTTCACTTTTCCTTCATAGCTTGAAATTGGAAGGTCTTAGAAGCTTGAAACCAAGCGCATACAACACAAGGGGCCTCAATGAGCTACTGGCGGCTCACTGGTGGCTCCAGCGCACGCGGTTCAGTCGCATCATTCACTCTGATGTGCTGTTCATGAAGTTGGGTGTTGAGGTGCATGTACTGCATTGTGACAGAAAGTCACTTTACAACATCTTACAAGCCCAAAGTGGATTTTGAAAAAAGTTTCCACGAGTGCATGTTTTGGCCGTCTCAGCCAACTGTCATGAAATATGAAAAGTAAACGCGTCTTCACTTTTCCTTCATAGCTTGAAATTGGAAGGTCTTAGAAGCTTGAAACCAAGCGCATACAACACAAGGGGCATCAATGAGCTACTAGCCGCTCACTGGTGGCTCCAGCGCACGCGGTTCAGTCGCATCATTCACTCTGATGTGGTGTTCATGAAGTTGGGTGTTGAGGTGCATGTACTGCATTGTGACAGAAAGTCACTTAACAACATCTTACAAGCCCAAAGTGGATTTTGAAAAAAGTTTCCACGAGTGCATGTTTTGGCCGTCTCAGCCAACTGTCATGAAATATGAAAAGTAAACGCGTCTTCACTTTTCCTTCATAGCTTGAAATTGGAAGGTCTTAGAAGCTTGAAACCAAGCGCATACAACACAAGGGGCCTCAATGAGCTACTGGCGGCTCACTGGTGGCTCCAGCGCACGCGGTTCAGTCGCATCATTCACTCTGATGTGGTGTTCATGAAGTTGGGTGTTGAGGTGCATGTACTGCATTGTGACAGAAAGTCACTTTACAACATCTTACAAGCCCAAAGTGGATTTTGAAAAAAGTTTCCACGAGTGCATGTTTTGGCCGTTTCAGCCAACTGTCATGAAATATGAAAAGTAAACGCGTCTTCACTTTTCCTTCATAGCTTGAAATTGGAAGGTCTTAGAAGCTTGAAACCAAGCGCATACAACACAAGGGGCCTCAATGAGCTACTGGCGGCTCACTGGTGGCTCCAGCGCACGCGGTTCAGTCGCATCATTCACTCTGATGTGCTGTTCATGAAGTTGGGTGTTGAGGTGCATGTACTGCATTGTGACAGAAAGTCACTTTACAACATCTTACAAGCCCAAAGTGGATTTTGAAAAAAGTTTCCACGAGTGCATGTTTTGGCCGTCTCAGCCAACTGTCATGAAATATGAAAAGTAAACGCGTCTTCACTTTTCCTTCATAGCTTGAAATTGGAAGGTCTTAGAAGCTTGAAACCAAGCGCATACAACACAAGGGGCCTCAATGAGCTACTGGCCGCTCACTGGTGGCTCCAGCGCACGTGGTTCAGTCGCATCATTCACTCTGATGTGGTGTTCATGAAGTTGGGTGTTGAGGTGCATGTACTGCATTGTGACAGAAAGTCACTTTACAACATCTTACAAGCCCAAAGTGGATTTTGAAAAAAGTTTCCACGAGTGCATGTTTTGGCCGTCTCAGCCAACTGTCATGAAATATGAAAAGTAAACGCGTCTTCACTTTTCCTTCATAGCTTGAAATTGGAAGGTCTTAGAAGCTTGAAACCAAGCGCATACAACACAAGGGGCCTCAATGAGCTACTGGCGGCTCACTGGTGGCTCCAGCGCACGCGGTTCAGTCGCATCATTCACTCTGATGTGGTGTTCATGAAGTTGGGTGTTGAGGTGCATGTACTGCATTGTGACAGAAAGTCACTTTACAACATCTTACAAGCCCAAAGTGGATTTTGAAAAAAGTTTCCACGAGTGCATGTTTTGGCCGTCTCAGCCAACTGTCATGAAATATGAAAAGTAAACGCGTCTTCACTTTTCCTTCATAGCTTGAAATTGGAAGGTCTTAGAAGCTTGAAACCAAGCGCATACAACACAAGGGGCCTCAATGAGCTACTGGCGGCTCACTGGTGGCTCCAGCGCACGCGGTTCAGTCGCATCATTCACTCTGATGTGGTGTTCATGAAGTTGGGTGTTGAGGTGCATGTACTGCATTGTGACAGAAAGTCACTTTACAACATCTTACAAGCCCAAAGTGGATTTTGAAAAAAGTTTCCACGAGTGCATGTTTTGGCCGTCTCAGCCAACTGTCATGAAATATGAAAAGTAAACGCGTCTTCACTTTTCCTTCATAGCTTGAAATTGGAAGGTCTTAGAAGCTTGAAACCAAGCGCATACAACACAAGGGGCCTCAATGAGCTACTGGCGGCTCACTGGTGGCTCCAGCGCACGCGGTTCAGTCGCATCATTCACTCTGATGTGCTGTTCATGAAGTTGGGTGTTGAGGTGCATGTACTGCATTGTGACAGAAAGTCACTTTACAACATCTTACAAGCCCAAAGTGGATTTTGAAAAAAGTTTCCACGAGTGCATGTTTTGGCCGTCTCAGCCAACTGTCATGAAATATGAAAAGTAAACGCGTCTTCACTTTTCCTTCATAGCTTGAAATTGGAAGGTCTTAGAAGCTTGAAACCAAGCGCATACAACACAAGGGGCCTCAATGAGCTACTGGCCGCTCACTGGTGGCTCCAGCGCACGCGGTTCAGTCGCATCATTCACTCTGATGTGGTGTTCATGAAGTTGGGTGTTGAGGTGCATGTACTGCATTGTGACAGAAAGTCACTTTACAACATCTTACAAGCCCAAAGTGGATTTTGAAAAAAGTTTCCACGAGTGCATGTTTTGGCCGTCTCAGCCAACTGTCATGAAATATGAAAAGTAAACGCGTCTTCACTTTTCCTTCATAGCTTGAAATTGGAAGGTCTTAGAAGCTTGAAACCAAGCGCATACAACACAAGGGGCCTCAATGAGCTACTGGCGGCTCACTGGTGGCTCCAGCGCACGCGGTTCAGTCGCATCATTCACTCTGATGTGGTGTTCATGAAGTTGGGTGTTGAGGTGCATGTACTGCATTGTGACAGAAAGTCACTTTACAACATCTTACAAGCCCAAAGTGGATTTTGAAAAAAGTTTCCACGAGTGCATGTTTTGGCCGTCTCAGCCAACTGTCATGAAATATGAAAAGTAAACGCGTCTTCACTTTTCCTTCATAGCTTGAAATTGGAAGGTCTTAGAAGCTTGAAACCAAGCGCATACAACACAAGGGGCCTCAATGAGCTACTGGCGGCTCACTGGTGGCTCCAGCGCACGCGGTTCAGTCGCATCATTCACTCTGATGTGGTGTTCATGAAGTTGGGTGTTGAGGTGCATGTACTGCATTGTGACAGAAAGTCACTTTACAACATCTTACAAGCCCAAAGTGGATTTTGAAAAAAGTTTCCACGAGTGCATGTTTTGGCCGTCTCAGCCAACTGTCATGAAATATGAAAAGTAAACGCGTCTTCACTTTTCCTTCATAGCTTGAAATTGGAAGGTCTTAGAAGCTTGAAACCAAGCGCATACAACACAAGGGGCCTCAATGAGCTACTGGCCGCTCACTGGTGGCTCCAGCGCACGTGGTTCAGTCGCATCATTCACTCTGATGTGGTGTTCATGAAGTTGGGTGTTGAGGTGCATGTACTGCATTGTGACAGAAAGTCACTTTACAACATCTTACAAGCCCAAAGTGGATTTTGAAAAAAGTTTCCACGAGTGCATGTTTTGGCCGTCTCAGCCAACTGTCATGAAATATGAAAAGTAAACGCGTCTTCACTTTTCCTTCATAGCTTGAAATTGGAAGGTCTTAGAAGCTTGAAACCAAGCGCATACAACACAAGGGGCCTCAATGAGCTACTGGCGGCTCACTGGTGGCTCCAGCGCACGCGGTTCAGTCGCATCATTCACTCTGATGTGGTGTTCATGAAGTTGGGTGTTGAGGTGCATGTACTGCATTGTGACAGAAAGTCACTTTACAACATCTTACAAGCCCAAAGTGGATTTTGAAAAAAGTTTCCACGAGTGCATGTTTTGGCCGTCTCAGCCAACTGTCATGAAATATGAAAAGTAAACGCGTCTTCACTTTTCCTTCATAGCTTGAAATTGGAAGGTCTTAGAAGCTTGAAACCAAGCGCATACAACACAAGGGGCCTCAATGAGCTACTGGCGGCTCACTGGTGGCTCCAGCGCACGCGGTTCAGTCGCATCATTCACTCTGATGTGGTGTTCATGAAGTTGGGTGTTGAGGTGCATGTACTGCATTGTGACAGAAAGTCACTTTACAACATCTTACAAGCCCAAAGTGGATTTTGAAAAAAGTTTCCACGAGTGCATGTTTTGGCCGTCTCAGCCAACTGTCATGAAATATGAAAAGTAAACGCGTCTTCACTTTTCCTTCATAGCTTGAAATTGGAAGGTCTTAGAAGCTTGAAACCAAGCGCATACAACACAAGGGGCCTCAATGAGCTACTGGCGGCTCACTGGTGGCTCCAGCGCACGCGGTTCAGTCGCATCATTCACTTTGATGTGGTGTTCATGAAGTTGGGTGTTGAGGTGCATGTACTGCATTGTGACAGAAAGTCACTTTACAACATCTTACAAGCCCAAAGTGGATTTTGAAAAAAGTTTCCACGAGTGCATGTTTTGGCCGTCTCAGCCAACTGTCATGAAATATGAAAAGTAAACGCGTCTTCACTTTTCCTTCATAGCTTGAAATTGGAAGGTCTTAGAAGCTTGAAACCAAGCGCATACAACACAAGGGGCCTCAATGAGCTACTGGCGGCTCACTGGTGGCTCCAGCGCACGCGGTCCAGTCGCATCATTCACTCTGATGTGGTGTTCATGAAGTTGGGTGTTGAGGTGCATGTACTGCATTGTGACAGAAAGTCACTTTACAACATCTTACAAGCCCAAAGTGGATTTTGAAAAAAGTTTCCACGAGTGCATGTTTTGGCCGTCTCAGCCAACTGTCATGAAATATGAAAAGTAAACGCGTCTTCACTTTTCCTTCATAGCTTGAAATTGGAAGGTCTTAGAAGCTTGAAACCAAGCGCATACAACACAAGGGGCCTCAATGAGCTACTGGCGGCTCACTGGTGGCTCCAGCGCACGCGGTTCAGTCGCATCATTCACTCTGATGTGGTGTTCATGAAGTTGGGTGTTGAGGTGCATGTACTGCATTGTGACAGAAAGTCACTTTACAACATCTTACAAGCCCAAAGTGGATTTTGAAAAAAGTTTCCACGAGTGCATGTTTTGGCCGTCTCAGCCAACTGTCATGAAATATGAAAAGTAAACGCGTCTTCACTTTTCCTTCATAGCTTGAAATTGGAAGGTCTTAGAAGCTTGAAACCAAGCGCATACAACACAAGGGGCCTCAATGAGCTACTGGCGGCTCACTGGTGGCTCCAGCGCACGCGGTTCAGTCGCATCATTCACTTTGATGTGGTGTTCATGAAGTTGGGTGTTGAGGTGCATGTACTGCATTGTGACAGAAAGTCACTTTACAACATCTTACAAGCCCAAAGTGGATTTTGAAAAAAGTTTCCACGAGTGCATGTTTTGGCCGTCTCAGCCAACTGTCATGAAATATGAAAAGTAAACGCGTCTTCACTTTTCCTTCATAGCTTGAAATTGGAAGGTCTTAGAAGCTTGAAACCAAGCGCATACAACACAAGGGGCCTCAATGAGCTACTGGCGGCTCACTGGTGGCTCCAGCGCACGCGGTTCAGTCGCATCACTCACTCTGATGTGGTGTTCATGAAGTTGGGTGTTGAGGTGCATGTACTGCATTGTGACAGAAAGTCACTTTACAACATCTTACAAGCCCAAAGTGGATTTTGAAAAAAGTTTCCACGAGTGCATGTTTTGGCCGTCTCAGCCAACTGTCATGAAATATGAAAAGTAAACGCGTCTTCACTTTTCCTTCATAGCTTGAAATTGGAAGGTCTTAGAAGCTTGAAACCAAGCGCATACAACACAAGGGGCCTCAATGAGCTACTGGCCGCTCACTGGTGGCTCCAGCGCACGCGGTTCAGTCGCATCATTCACTCTGATGTGGTGTTCATGAAGTTGGGTGTTGAGGTGCATGTACTGCATTGTGACAGAAAGTCACTTTACAACATCTTACAAGCCCAAAGTGGATTTTGAAAAAAGTTTCCACGAGTGCATGTTTTGGCCGTCTCAGCCAACTGTCATGAAATATGAAAAGTAAACGCGTCTTCACTTTTCCTTCATAGCTTGAAATTGGAAGGTCTTAGAAGCTTGAAACCAAGCGCATACAACACAAGGGGCATCAATGAGCTACTAGCCGCTCACTGGTGGCTCCAGCGCACGCGGTTCAGTCGCATCATTCACTCTGATGTGGTGTTCATGAAGTTGGGTGTTGAGGTGCATGTACTGCATTGTGACAGAAAGTCACTTAACAACATCTTACAAGCCCAAAGTGGATTTTGAAAAAAGTTTCCACGAGTGCATGTTTTGGCCGCCTCAGCCAACTGTCATGAAATATGAAAAGTAAACGCGTCTTCACTTTTCCTTCATAGCTTGAAATTGGAAGGTCTTAGAAGCTTGAAACCAAGCGCATACAACACAAGGGGCCTCAATGAGCTACTGGCCGCTCACTGGTGGCTCCAGCGCATGCGGTTCAGTCGCATCATTCACTCTGATGTGGTGTTCATGAAGTTGGGTGTTGAGGTGCATGTACTGCATTGTGACAGAAAGTCACTTTACAACATCTTACAAGCCCAAAGTGGATTTTGAAAAAAGTTTCCACGAGTGCATGTTTTGGCCGTCTCAGCCAACTGTCATGAAATATGAAAAGTAAACGCGTCTTCACTTTTCCTTCATAGCTTGAAATTGGAAGGTCTTAGAAGCTTGAAACCAAGCGCATACAACACAAGGGGCCTCAATGAGCTACTGGCGGCTCACTGGTGGCTCCAGCGCACGCGGTTCAGTCGCATCATTCACTCTGATGTGGTGTTCATGAAGTTGGGTGTTGAGGTGCATGTACTGCATTGTGACAGAAAGTCACTTTACAACATCTTACAAGCCCAAAGTGGATTTTGAAAAAAGTTTCCACGAGTGCATGTTTTGGCCGTCTCAGCCAACTGTCATGAAATATGAAAAGTAAACGCGTCTTCACTTTTCCTTCATAGCTTGAAATTGGAAGGTCTTAGAAGCTTGAAACCAAGCGCATACAACACAAGGGGCCTCAATGAGCTACTGGCGGCTCACTGGTGGCTCCAGCGCACGCGGTTCAGTCGCATCATTCACTCTGATGTGGTGTTCATGAAGTTGGGTGTTGAGGTGCATGTACTGCATTGTGACAGAAAGTCACTTTACAACATCTTACAAGCCCAAAGTGGATTTTGAAAAAAGTTTCCACGAGTGCATGTTTTGGCCGTCTCAGCCAACTGTCATGAAATATGAAAAGTAAACGCGTCTTCACTTTTCCTTCATAGCTTGAAATTGGAAGGTCTTAGAAGCTTGAAACCAAGCGCATACAACACAAGGGGCCTCAATGAGCTACTGGCGGCTCACTGGTGGCTCCAGCGCACGCGGTTCAGTCGCATCATTCACTCTGATGTGCTGTTCATGAAGTTGGGTGTTGAGGTGCATGTACTGCATTGTGACAGAAAGTCACTTTACAACATCTTACAAGCCCAAAGTGGATTTTGAAAAAAGTTTCCACGAGCGCATGTTTTGGCCGTCTCAGCCAACTGTCATGAAATATGAAAAGTAAACGTGTCTTCACTTTTCCTTCATAGCTTGAAATTGGAAGGTCTTAGAAGCTTGAAACCAAGCGCATACAACACAAAGGGCATCAATGAGCTACTGGCCGCTCACTGGTGGCTCCAGCGCACGCGGTCCAGTCGCATCATTCACTCTGATGTGGTGTTCATGAAGTTGGGTGTTGAGGTGCATGTACTGCATTGTGACAGAAAGTCACTTTACAACATCTTACAAGCCCAAAGTGGATTTTGAAAAAAGTTTCCACGAGCGCATGTTTTGGCCGTCTCAGCCAACTGTCATGAAATATGAAAAGTAAACGTGTCTTCACTTTTCCTTCATAGCTTGAAATTGGAAGGTCTTAGAAGCTTGAAACCAAGCGCATACAACACAAAGGGCATCAATGAGCTACTGGCCGCTCACTGGTGGCTCCAGCGCACGCGGTCCAGTCGCATCATTCACTCTGATGTGGTGTTCATGAAGTTGGGTGTTGAGGTGCATGTACTGCATTGTGACAGAAAGTCACTTTACAACATCTTACAAGCCCAAAGTGGATTTTGAAAAAAGTTTCCACGAGCGCATGTTTTGGCCGTCTCAGCCAACTGTCATGAAATATGAAAAGTAAACGTGTCTTCACTTGTCCTTCATAGCTTGAAATTGGAAGGTCTTAGAAGCTTGAAACCAAGCGCATACAACACAAAGGGCCTCAATGAGCTACTGGCCGCTCACTGGTGGCTCCAGCGCACGCGGTCCAGTCGCATCATTCACTCTGATGTGGTGTTCATGAAGTTGGGTGTTGAGGTGCATGTACTGCATTGTGACAGAAAGTCACTTTACAACACCTTACAAGCCCAAAGTGGATTTTGAAAAAAGTTTCCACGAGCGCATGTTTTGGCCTTCTCAGCCAACTGTCATGAAATATGAAAAGTAAACGTGTCTTCACTTGTCCTTCATAGCTTGAAATTGGAAGGTCTTAGAAGCTTGAAACCAAGCGCATACAACACAAAGGGCCTCAATGAGCTACTGGCCGCTCACTGGTGGCTCCAGCGCACGCGGTTCAGTCGCATCATTCACTCTGATGTGGTGTTCATGAAGTTGGGTGTTGAGGTGCATGTACTGCATTGTGACAGAAAGTCACTTTACAACATCTTACAAGCCCAAAGTGGATTTTGAAAAAAGTTTCCACGAGCGCATGTTTTGGCCGTCTCAGCCAACTGTCATGAAATATGAAAAGTAAACGTGTCTTCACTTTTCCTTCATAGCTTGAAATTGGAAGGTCTTAGAAGCTTGAAACCAAGCGCATACAACACAAAGGGCATCAATGAGCTACTGGCCGCTCACTGGTGGCTCCAGCGCACGCGGTCCAGTCGCATCATTCACTCTGATGTGGTGTTCATGAAGTTGGGTGTTGAGGTGCATGTACTGCATTGTGACAGAAAGTCACTTTACAACATCTTACAAGCCCAAAGTGGATTTTGAAAAAAGTTTCCACGAGCGCATGTTTTGGCCGTCTCAGCCAACTGTCATGAAATATGAAAAGTAAACGTGTCTTCACTTGTCCTTCATAGCTTGAAATTGGAAGGTCTTAGAAGCTTGAAACCAAGCGCATACAACACAAAGGGCCTCAATGAGCTACTGGCCGCTCACTGGTGGCTCCAGCGCACGCGGTCCAGTCGCATCATTCACTCTGATGTGGTGTTCATGAAGTTGGGTGTTGAGGTGCATGTACTGCATTGTGACAGAAAGTCACTTTACAACATCTTACAAGCCCAAAGTGGATTTTGAAAAAAGTTTCCACGAGCGCATGTTTTGGCCGTCTCAGCCAACTGTCATGAAATATGAAAAGTAAACGTGTCTTCACTTGTCCTTCATAGCTTGAAATTGGAAGGTCTTAGAAGCTTGAAACCAAGCGCATACAACACAAAGGGCCTCAATGAGCTACTGGCGGCTCACTGGTGGCTCCAGCGCACGCGGTTCAGTCGCATCATTCACTCTGATGTGGTGTTCATGAAGTTGGGTGTTGAGGTGCATGTACTGCATTGTGACAGAAAGTCACTTTACAACATATTACAAGCCCAAAGTGGATTTTGAAAAAAGTTTCCACGAGCGCATGTTTTGGCCGTCTCAGCCAACTTGTCATGAAATATGAAAAGTAAACGTGTCTTCACTTGTCCTTCATAGCTTGAAATTAGAAGGTCTTAGAAGCTTGAAACCAAGCGCATACAACACAAAGGGCCTCAATGAGCTACTGGCCGCTCACTGGTGGCTCCAGCGCACGCGGTTCAGTCGCATCATTCACTCTGATGTGGTGTTCATGAAGTTGGGTGTTGAGGGGCATGTACTGCATTGTGACAGAAAGTCACTTTACAACATCTTACAAGCCCAAAGTGGATTTTGAAAAAAGTTTCCACGAGCGCATGTTTTGGCCGTCTCAGCCAACTGTCATGAAATATGAAAAGTAAACGTGTCTTCACTTTTCCTTCATAGCTTGAAATTGGAAGGTCTTAGAAGCTTGAAACCAAGCGCATACAACACAAAGGGCATCAATGAGCTACTGGCCGCTCACTGGTGGCTCCAGCGCACGCGGTCCAGTCGCATCATTCACTCTGATGTGGTGTTCATGAAGTTGGGTGTTGAGGTGCATGTACTGCATTGTGACAGAAAGTCACTTTACAACATCTTACAAGCCCAAAGTGGATTTTGAAAAAAGTTTCCACGAGCGCATGTTTTGGCCGTCTCAGCCAACTGTCATGAAATATGAAAAGTAAACGTGTCTTCACTTGTCCTTCATAGCTTGAAATTGGAAGGTCTTAGAAGCTTGAAACCAAGCGCATACAACACAAAGGGCCTCAATGAGCTACTGGCCGCTCACTGGTGGCTCCAGCGCACGCGGTCCAGTCGCATCATTCACTCTGATGTGGTGTTCATGAAGTTGGGTGTTGAGGTGCATGTACTGCATTGTGACAGAAAGTCACTTTACAACATCTTACAAGCCCAAAGTGGATTTTGAAAAAAGTTTCCACGAGCGCATGTTTTGGCCGTCTCAGCCAACTGTCATGAAATATGAAAAGTAAACGTGTCTTCACTTGTCCTTCATAGCTTGAAATTGGAAGGTCTTAGAAGCTTGAAACCAAGCGCATACAACACAAAGGGCCTCAATGAGCTACTGGCGGCTCACTGGTGGCTCCAGCGCACGCGGTTCAGTCGCATCATTCACTCTGATGTGGTGTTCATGAAGTTGGGTGTTGAGGTGCATGTACTGCATTGTGACAGAAAGTCACTTTACAACATCTTACAAGCCCAAAGTGGATTTTGAAAAAAGTTTCCACGAGCGCATGTTTTGGCCGTCTCAGCCAACTTGTCATGAAATATGAAAAGTAAACGTGTCTTCACTTGTCCTTCATAGCTTGAAATTGGAAGGTCTTAGAAGCTTGAAACCAAGCGCATACAACACAAAGGGCCTCAATGAGCTACTGGCCGCTCACTGGTGGCTCCAGCGCACGCGGTTCAGTCGCATCATTCACTCTGATGTGGTGTTCATGAAGTTGGGTGTTGAGGTGCATGTACTGCATTGTGACAGAAAGTCACTTTACAACATCTTACAAGCCCAAAGTGGATTTTGAAAAAAGTTTCCACGAGCGCATGTTTTGGCCGTCTCAGCCAACTGACATGAAATATGAAAAGTAAACGTGTCTTCACTTTTCCTTCATAGCTTGAAATTGGAAGGTCTTAGAAGCTTGAAACCAAGCGCATACAACACAAAGGGCATCAATGAGCTACTGGCCGCTCACTGGTGGCTCCAGCGCACGCGGTCCAGTCGCATCATTCACTCTGATGTGGTGTTCATGAAGTTGGGTGTTGAGGTGCATGTACTGCATTGTGACAGAAAGTCACTTTACAACATCTTACAAGCCCAAAGTGGATTTTGAAAAAAGTTTCCACGAGCGCATGTTTTGGCCGTCTCAGCCAACTGTCATGAAATATGAAAAGTAAACGTGTCTTCACTTGTCCTTCATAGCTTGAAATTGGTAGGTCTTAGAAGCTTGAAACCAAGCGCATACAACACAAAGGGCCTCAATGAGCTACTGGCCGCTCACTGGTGGCTCCAGCGCACGCGGTCCAGTCGCATCATTCACTCTGATGTGGTGTTCATGAAGTTGGGTGTTGAGGTGCATGTACTGCATTGTGACAGAAAGTCACTTTACAACATCTTACAAGCCCAAAGTGGATTTTGAAAAAAGTTTCCACGAGCGCATGTTTTGGCCGTCTCAGCCAACTGTCATGAAATATGAAAAGTAAACGTGTCTTCACTTGTCCTTCATAGCTTGAAATTGGAAGGTCTTAGAAGCTTGAAACCAAGCGCATACAACACAAAGGGCCTCAATGAGCTACTGGCCGCTCACTGGTGGCTCCAGCGCACGCGGTCCAGTCGCATTATTCACTCTGATGTGGTGTTCATGAAGTTGGGTGTTGAGGTGCATGTACTGCATTGTGACAGAAAGTCACTTTACAACATCTTACAAGCCCAAAGTGGATTTTGAAAAAAGTTTCCACGAGCGCATGTTTTGGCCGTCTCAGCCAACTGTCATGAAATATGAAAAGTAAACGTGTCTTCACTTGTCCTTCATAGCTTGAAATTGGAAGGTCTTAGAAGCTTGAAACCAAGCGCATACAACACAAAGGGCCTCAATGAGCTACTGGCGGCTCACTGGTGGCTCCAGCGCACGCGGTTCAGTCGCATCATTCACTCTGATGTGGTGTTCATGAAGTTGGGTGTTGAGGTGCATGTACTGCATTGTGACAGAAAGTCACTTTACAACATCTTACAAGCCCAAAGTGGATTTTGAAAAAAGTTTCCACGAGCGCATGTTTTGGCCGTCTCAGCCAACTTGTCATGAAATATGAAAAGTAAACGTGTCTTCACTTGTCCTTCATAGCTTGAAATTGGAAGGTCTTAGAAGCTTGAAACCAAGCGCATACAACACAAAGGGCCTCAATGAGCTACTGGCCGCTCACTGGTGGCTCCAGCGCACGCGGTTCAGTCGCATCATTCACTCTGATGTGGTGTTCATGAAGTTGGGTGTTGAGGTGCATGTACTGCATTGTGACAGAAAGTCACTTTACAACATCTTACAAGCCCAAAGTGGATTTTGAAAAAAGTTTCCACGAGCGCATGTTTTGGCCGTCTCAGCCAACTGACATGAAATATGAAAAGTAAACGTGTCTTCACTTTTCCTTCATAGCTTGAAATTGGAAGGTCTTAGAAGCTTGAAACCAAGCGCATACAACACAAAGGGCATCAATGAGCTACTGGCCGCTCACTGGTGGCTCCAGCGCACGCGGTCCAGTCGCATCATTCACTCTGATGTGGTGTTCATGAAGTTGGGTGTTGAGGTGCATGTACTGCATTGTGACAGAAAGTCACTTTACAACATCTTACAAGCCCAAAGTGGATTTTGAAAAAAGTTTCCACGAGCGCATGTTTTGGCCGTCTCAGCCAACTGTCATGAAATATGAAAAGTAAACGTGTCTTCACTTGTCCTTCATAGCTTGAAATTGGTAGGTCTTAGAAGCTTGAAACCAAGCGCATACAACACAAAGGGCCTCAATGAGCTACTGGCCGCTCACTGGTGGCTCCAGCGCACGCGGTCCAGTCGCATCATTCACTCTGATGTGGTGTTCATGAAGTTGGGTGTTGAGGTGCATGTACTGCATTGTGACAGAAAGTCACTTTACAACATCTTACAAGCCCAAAGTGGATTTTGAAAAAAGTTTCCACGAGCGCATGTTTTGGCCGTCTCAGCCAACTGTCATGAAATATGAAAAGTAAACGTGTCTTCACTTGTCCTTCATAGCTTGAAATTGGAAGGTCTTAGAAGCTTGAAACCAAGCGCATACAACACAAAGGGCCTCAATGAGCTACTGGCCGCTCACTGGTGGCTCCAGCGCACGCGGTCCAGTCGCATTATTCACTCTGATGTGGTGTTCATGAAGTTGGGTGTTGAGGTGCATGTACTGCATTGTGACAGAAAGTCACTTTACAACATCTTACAAGCCCAAAGTGGATTTTGAAAAAAGTTTCCACGAGCGCATGTTTTGGCCGTCTCAGCCAACTGTCATGAAATATGAAAAGTAAACGTGTCTTCACTTGTCCTTCATAGCTTGAAATTGGAAGGTCTTAGAAGCTTGAAACCAAGCGCATACAACACAAAGGGCCTCAATGAGCTACTGGCGGCTCACTGGTGGCTCCAGCGCACGCGGTTCAGTCGCATCATTCACTCTGATGTGGTGTTCATGAAGTTGGGTGTTGAGGTGCATGTACTGCATTGTGACAGAAAGTCACTTTACAACATCTTACAAGCCCAAAGTGGATTTTGAAAAAAGTTTCCACGAGCGCATGTTTTGGCCGTCTCAGCCAACTTGTCATGAAATATGAAAAGTAAACGTGTCTTCACTTGTCCTTCATAGCTTGAAATTGGAAGGTCTTAGAAGCTTGAAACCAAGCGCATACAACACAAAGGGCCTCAATGAGCTACTGGCCGCTCACTGGTGGCTCCAGCGCACGCGGTTCAGTCGCATCATTCACTCTGATGTGGTGTTCATGAAGTTGGGTGTTGAGGTGCATGTACTGCATTGTGACAGAAAGTCACTTTACAACATCTTACAAGCCCAAAGTGGATTTTGAAAAAAGTTTCCACGAGCGCATGTTTTGGCCGTCTCAGCCAACTGACATGAAATATGAAAAGTAAACGTGTCTTCACTTTTCCTTCATAGCTTGAAATTGGAAGGTCTTAGAAGCTTGAAACCAAGCGCATACAACACAAAGGGCATCAATGAGCTACTGGCCGCTCACTGGTGGCTCCAGCGCACGCGGTCCAGTCGCATCATTCACTCTGATGTGGTGTTCATGAAGTTGGGTGTTGAGGTGCATGTACTGCATTGTGACAGAAAGTCACTTTACAACATCTTACTAGCCCAAAGTGGATTTTGAAAAAAGTTTCCACGAGCGCATGTTTTGGCCGTCTCAGCCAACTGTCATGAAATATGAAAAGTAAACGTGTCTTCACTTGTCCTTCATAGCTTGAAATTGGAAGGTCTTAGAAGCTTGAAACCAAGCGCATACAACACAAAGGGCCTCAATGAGCTACTGGCCGCTCACTGGTGGCTCCAGCGCACGCGGTTCAGTCGCATCATTCACTCTGATGTGGTGTTCATGAAGTTGGGTGTTGAGGTGCATGTACTGCATTGTGACAGAAAGTCACTTTACAACATCTTACAAGCCCAAAGTGGATTTTGAAAAAAGTTTCCACGAGCGCATGTTTTGGCCGTCTCAGCCAACTTGTCATGAAATATGAAAAGTAAACGTGTCTTCACTTGTCCTTCATAGCTTGAAATTGGAAGGTCTTAGAAGCTTGAAACCAAGCGCATACAACACAAAGGGCCTCAATGAGCTACTGGCCGCTCACTGGTGGCTCCAGCGCACGCGGTTCAGTCGCATCATTCACTCTGATGTGGTGTTCATGAAGTTGGGTGTTGAGGTGCATGTACTGCATTGTGACAGAAAGTCACTTTACAACATCTTACAAGCCCAAAGTGGATTTTGAAAAAAGTTTCCACGAGCGCATGTTTTGGCCGTCTCAGCCAACTGTCATGAAATATGAAAAGTAAACGTGTCTTCACTTTTCCTTCATAGCTTGAAATTGGAAGGTCTTAGAAGCTTGAAACCAAGCGCATACAACACAAAGGGCCTCAATGAGCTACTGGCCGCTCACTGGTGGCTCCAGCGCACGCGGTTCAGTCGCATCATTCACTCTGATGTGGTGTTCATGAAGTTGGGTGTTGAGGTGCATTTACTGCATTGTGACAGAAAGTCACTTTACAACATCTTACAAGCCCAAAGTGGATTTTGAAAAAAGTTTCCACGAGCGCATGTTTTGGCCGTCTCAGCCAACTGTCATGAAATATGAAAAGTAAACGTGTCTTCACTTTTCCTTCATAGCTTGAAATTGGAAGGTCTTAGAAGCTTGAAACCAAGCGCATACAACACAAAGGTACTAGGGTTTGGAACCATGAATGGGAAAATGAAAGTGTAACCCTAGGAGGCCAAAATCCTTTTCACAGAAAGTGTATTTGAGTACGTTTCAGATCATTTGGAGTCGATTGGTACCCCCTTTTAGTGACACTTAAAATTTTTCCCTAACATTTTTTTTTTTTACTCTTTGAGTGGATAGATCTTTGAAAATGATTTACTGTTGCAGCCCTCCATTTCGCCACTAGGGGTAGGGTTTGGGAGTTATGAAAGAAAATGGGCTAGGGTTGAATTATAAGAGTGTGGTTGGTACAGAAGGTCCCAACCCTAGGGTTTGGAATCATGAATGGGAAAATGAAAAAGCTGATTTTTTCCGAAGTGTAACCCTAGGAGGCCAAAATCCTTTTCACAGAAAGTGTATTTGAGTACGTTTCAGACCATTTGGAGTCGATTGGTACCCCCTTTTAGTGACACTTAAATTTTTTCCCTAACATTTTTTTTTTTTACTGTTTGAGTGGATAGATCTTTGAAAATGATTTACTGTTGCAGCCCTCCATTTCGCCACTAGGGGTAGGGTTTGGGAGTTATGAAAGAAAATGCGCTAAGGTTGAATTATGAGAGTGTGGTTGGTACAGAAGGTCCCAACCCTAGGGTTTGGAATCATGAATGGGAAAATGAAAAAGCTGATTTTTTCCGAAGTGTAACCCTAGGAGGCCAAAATCCTTTTCACAGAAAGTGTATATGAGTACGTTTCAGACCATTTGGAGTCGATTGGTACCCCCTTTTAGTGACACTTAAAATTTTTCCCTAACATTTTTTTTTTTTTACTGTTTGAGTGGATAGATCTTTGAAAATGACTTACTGTTGCAGCCCTCCATTTCGCCACTAGGGGTAGGGTTTGGGAGTTATGAAAGAAAATGGGCTAGGGTTGAATTATAAGAGTGTGGTTGGTACAGAAGGTCCCAACCCTAGGGTTTGGAATCATGAATGGGAAAATGAAAAAGCTGATTTTTTCCGAAGTGTAACCCTAGGAGGCCAAAATCCTTTTCACAGAAAGTGTATATGAGTACGTTTCAGACCATTTGGAGTCGATTGGTACCCCCTTTTAGTGACACTTAAAATTTTTCCCTAACATTTTTTTTTTTTTACTGTTTGAGTGGATAGATCTTTGAAAATGACTTACTGTTGCAGCCCTCCATTTCGCCACTAGGGGTAGGGTTTGGGAGTTATGAGGTGTTCATGAAGTTGGGTGTTGAGGTGCATGTACTGCATTGTGACAGAAAGTCACTTTACAACATCTTACAAGCCCAAAGTGGATTTTGAAAAAAGTTTCCACGAGCGCATGTTTTGGCCGTCTCAGCCAACTGTCATGAAATATGAAAAGTAAACGTGTCTTCACTTGTCCTTCATAGCTTGAAATTGGAAGGTCTTAGAAGCTTGAAACCAAGCGCATACAACACAAAGGGCCTCAATGAGCTACTGGCCGCTCACTGGTGGCTCCAGCGCACGCGGTTCAGTCGCATCATTCACTCTGATGTGGTGTTCATGAAGTTGGGTGTTGAGGTGCATGTACTGCATTGTGACAGAAAGTCACTTTACAACATCTTACAAGCCCAAAGTGGATTTTGAAAAAAGTTTCCACGAGCGCATGTTTTGGCCGTCTCAGCCAACTGTCATGAAATATGAAAAGTAAACGTGTCTTCACTTTTCCTTCATAGCTTGAAATTGGAAGGTCTTAGAAGCTTGAAACCAAGCGCATACAACACAAAGGGCATCAATGAGCTACTGGCCGCTCACTGGTGGCTCCAGCGCACGCGGTCCAGTCGCATCGTTCACTCTGATGTGGTGTTCATGAAGTTGGGTGTTGAGGTGCATGTACTGCATTGTGACAGAAAGTCACTTTACAACATCTTACAAGCCCAAAGTGGATTTTGAAAAAAGTTTCCACGAGCGCATGTTTTGGCCGTCTCAGCCAACTGTCATGAAATATGAAAAGTAAACGTGTCTTCACTTGTCCTTCATAGCTTGAAATTGGAAGGTCTTAGAAGCTTGAAACCAAGCGCATACAACACAAAGGGCCTCAATGAGCTACTGGCCGCTCACTGGTGGCTCCAGCGCACGCGGTCCAGTCGCATCATTCACTCTGATGTGGTGTTCATGAAGTTGGGTGTTGAGGTGCATGTACTGCATTGTGACAGAAAGTCACTTTACAACATCTTACAAGCCCAAAGTGGATTTTGAAAAAAGTTTCCACGAGCGCATGTTTTGGCCGTCTCAGCCAACTGTCATGAAATATGAAAAGTAAACGTGTCTTCACTTGTCCTTCATAGCTTGAAATTGGAAGGTCTTAGAAGCTTGAAACCAAGCGCATACAACACAAAGGGCCTCAATGAGCTACTGGCCGCTCACTGGTGGCTCCAGCGCACGCGGTTCAGTCGCATCATTCACTCTGATGTGGTGTTCATGAAGTTGGGTGTTGAGGTGCATGTACTGCATTGTGACAGAAAGTCACTTTACAACATCTTACAAGCCCAAAGTGGATTTTGAAAAAAGTTTCCACGAGCGCATGTTTTGGCCGTCTCAGCCAACTGTCATGAAATATGAAAAGTAAACGTGTCTTCACTTGTCCTTCATAGCTTGAAATTGGAAGGTCTTAGAAGCTTGAAACCAAGCGCATACAACACAAAGGGCCTCAATGAGCTACTGGCCGCTCACTGGTGGCTCCAGCGCACGCGGTTCAGTCGCATCATTCACTCTGATGTGGTGTTCATGAAGTTGGGTGTTGAGGTGCATGTACTGCATTGTGACAGAAAGTCACTTTACAACATCTTACAAGCCCAAAGTGGATTTTGAAAAAAGTTTCAACGAGCGCATGTTTTGGCCGTCTCAGCCAACTGTCATGAAATATGAAAAGTAAACGTGTCTTCACTTGTCCTTCATAGCTTGAAATTGGAAGGTCTTAGAAGCTTGAAACCAAGCGCATACAACACAAAGGGCCTCAATGAGCTACTGGCCGCTCACTGGTGGCTCCAGCGCACGCGGTTCAGTCGCATCATTCACTCTGATGTGGTGTTCATGAAGTTGGGTGTTGAGGTGCATGTACTGCATTGTGACAGAAAGTCACTTCACAACATCTTACAAGCCCAAAGTGGATTTTGAAAAAAGTTTCCACGAGCGCATGTTTTGGCCGTCTCAGCCAACTGTCATGAAATATGAAAAGTAAACGTGTCTTCACTTTTCCTTCATAGCTTGAAATTGGAAGGTCTTAGAAGCTTGAAACCAAGCGCATACAACACAAAGGGCCTCAATGAGCTACTGGCCGCTCACTGGTGGCTCCAGCGCACGCGGTTCAGTCGCATCATTCACTCTGATGTGGTGTTCATGAAGTTGGGTGTTGAGGTGCATTTACTGCATTGTGACAGAAAGTCACTTTACAACATCTTACAAGCCCAAAGTGGATTTTGAAAAAAGTTTCCACGAGCGCATCTTTTGGCCGTCTCAGCCAACTGTCATGAAATATGAAAAGTAAACGTGTCTTCACTTTTCCTTCATAGCTTGAAATCGGAAGGTCTTAGAAGCTTGAAACCAAGCGCATACAACACAAAGGGCCTCAATGAGCTACTGGCCGCTCACTGGTGGCTCCAGCGCACGCGGTTCAGTCGCATCATTCACTCTGATGTGGTGTTCATGAAGTTGGGTGTTGAGGTGCATGTACTGCATTGTGACAGAAAGTCACTTTACAACATCTTACAAGCCCAAAGTGGATTTTGAAAAAAGTTTCCACGAGCGCATGTTTTGGCCGTCTCAGCCAACTGTCATGAAATATGAAAAGTAAACGTGTCTTCACTTTTCCTTCATAGCTTGAAATTGGAAGGTCTTAGAAGCTTGAAACCAAGCGCATACAACACAAAGGGCCTCAATGAGCTACTGGCCGCTCACTGGTGGCTCCAGCGCACGCGGTTCAGTCGCATCATTCACTGTGATGTGGTGTTCATGAAGTTGGGTGTTGAGGTGCATTTACTGCATTGTGACAGAAAGTCACTTTACAACATCTTACAAGCCCAAAGTGGATTTTGAAAAAAGTTTCCACGAGCGCATCTTTTGGCCGTCTCAGCCAACTGTCATGAAATATGAAAAGTAAACGTGTCTTCACTTTTCCTTCATAGCTTGAAATTGGAAGGTCTTAGAAGCTTGAAACCAAGCGCATACAACACAAAGGTACTAGGGTTTGGAACCATGAATGGGAAAATGAAAGTGTAACCCTAGGAGGCCAAAATCCTTTTCACAGAAAGTGTATTTGAGTACGTTTCAGATCATTTGGAGTCGATTGGTACCCCCTTTTACTGACACTTAAAATTTTTCCCTGACATTTTTTTTTTTTACTCTTTGAGTGGATAGATCTTTGAAAATGATTTACTGTTGCAGCCCTCCATTTCGCCACTAGGGGTAGGGTTTGGGAGTTATGAAAGAAAATGGGCTAGGGTTGAATTATAAGAGTGTGGTTGGTACAGAAGGTCCCAACCCTAGGGTTTGGAATCATGAATGGGAAAATGAAAAAGCTGATTTTTTCCGAAGTGTAACCCTAGGAGGCCAAAATCCTTTTCACAGAAAGTGTATTTGAGTACGTTTCAGACCATTTGGAGTCGATTGGTACCCCCTTTTAGTGACATTTAAATTTTTTCCCTAACATTTTTTTTTTTTACTGTTTGAGTGGATAGATCTTTGAAAATGATTTACTGTTGCAGCCCTCCATTTCGCCACTAGGGGTAGGGTTTGGGAGTTATGAAAGAAAATGCGCTAAGGTTGAATTATGAGAGTGTGGTTGGTACAGAAGGTCCCAACCCTAGGGTTTGGAATCATGAGTGGGAAAATGAAAAAGCTGATTTTTTCCGAAGTGTAACCCTAGGAGGCCAAAATCCTTTTCACAGAAAGTGTATATGAGTACGTTTCAGACCATTTGGAGTCGATTGGTACCCCCTTTTAGTGACACTTAAAATTTTCCCCTAACATTTTTTTTTTTTTACTGTTTGAGTGGATAGATCTTTGAAAATGACTTACTGTTGCAGCCCTCCATTTCGCCACTAGGGGTAGGGTTTGGGAGTTATGAAAGAAAATGGGCTAGGGTTGAATTATAAGAGTGTGGTTGGTACAGAAGGTCCCAACCCTAGGGTTTGGAATCATGAATGGGAAAATGAAAAAGCTGATTTTTTCCGAAGTGTAACCCTAGGAGGCCAAAATCCTTTTCACAGAAAGTGTATTTGAGTACGTTTCAGACCATTTGGAGTCGATTGGTACCCCCTTTTAGTGACATTTAAATTTTTTCCCTAACATTTTTTTTTTTTACTGTTTGAGTGGATAGATCTTTGAAAATGATTTACTGTTGCAGCCCTCCATTTCGCCACTAGGGGTAGGGTTTGGGAGTTATGAAAGAAAATGCGCTAAGGTTGAATTATGAGAGTGTGGTTGGTACAGAAGGTCCCAACCCTAGGGTTTGGAATCATGAGTGGGAAAATGAAAAAGCTGATTTTTTCCGAAGTGTAACCCTAGGAGGCCAAAATCCTTTTCACAGAAAGTGTATATGAGTACGTTTCAGACCATTTGGAGTCGATTGGTACCCCCTTTTAGTGACACTTAAAATTTTCCCCTAACATTTTTTTTTTTTTTCTGTTTGAGTGGATAGATCTTTGAAAATGACTTACTGTTGCAGCCCTCCATTTCGCCACTAGGGGTAGGGTTTGGGAGTTATGAAAGAAAATGGGCTAGGGTTGAATTATAAGAGTGTGGTTGGTACAGAAGGTCCCAACCCTAGGGTTTGGAATCATGAATGGGAAAATGAAAAAGCTGATTTTTTCCGAAGTGTAACCCTAGGAGGCCAAAATCCTTTTCACAGAAAGTGTATATGAGTACGTTTCAGACCATTTGGAGTCGATTGGTACCCCCTTTTAGTGACACTTAAATTTTTTCCCTAACATTTTTTTTTTTTTACTGTTTGAGTGGATAGATCTTTGAAAATGACTTACTGTTGCAGCCCTCCATTTCGCCACTAAGGGTAGGGTTTGGGAGTTATGAAAGAAAATGGGCTAGGGTTGAATTATAAGAGTGTGGTTGGTACAGAAGGTCCCAACCCTAGGGTTTGGAATCATGAATGGGAAAATGAAAAAGCTGATTTTTTCCGAAGTGTAACCCTAGGAGGCCAAAATCCTTTTCACAGAAAGTGTATATGAGTACGTTTCAGACCATTTGGAGTCGATTGGTACCCCCTTTTAGTGACACTTAAAATTTTTCCCTAACATTTTTTTTTTTTTACTGTTTGAGTGGATAGATCTTTGAAAATGACTTACTGTTGCAGCCCTCCATTTCGCCACTAGGGGTAGGGTTTGGGAGTTATGAAAGAAAATGGGCTAAGGTTGAATTATGAGAGTGTGGTTGGTACAGAAGGTCCCAACCCTAGGGTTTGGAATCATGAATGGGAAAATGAAAAAGCTGATTTTTTCCGAAGTGTAACCCTAGGAGGCCAAAATCCTTTTCACAGAAAGTGTATATGAGTACGTTTCAGACCATTTGGAGTCGATTGGTACCCCCTTTTAGTGACACTTAAATTTTTTCCCTAACATTTTTTTTTTTTTACTGTTTGAGTGGATAGATCTTTGAAAATGACTTACTGTTGCAGCCCTCCATTTCGCCACTAAGGGTAGGGTTTGGGAGTTATGAAAGAAAATGGGCTAGGGTTGAATTATAAGAGTGTGGTTGGTACAGAAGGTCCCAACCCTAGGGTTTGGAATCATGAATGGGAAAATGAAAAAGCTGATTTTTTCCGAAGTGTAACCCTAGGAGGCCAAAATCCTTTTCACAGAAAGTGTATATGAGTACGTTTCAGACCATTTGGAGTCGATTGGTACCCCCTTTTAGTGACACTTAAATTTTTTCCCTAACATTTTTTTTTTTTTACTGTTTGAGTGGATAGATCTTTGAAAATGACTTACTGTTGCAGCCCTCCATTTCGCCACTAAGGGTAGGGTTTGGGAGTTATGAAAGAAAATGGGCTAGGGTTGAATTATAAGAGTGTGGTTGGTACAGAAGGTCCCAACCCTAGGGTTTGGAATCATGAATGGGAAAATGAAAAAGCTGATTTTTTCCGAAGTGTAACCCTAGGAGGCCAAAATCCTTTTCACAGAAAGTGTATATGAGTACGTTTCAGACCATTTGGAGTCGATTGGTACCCCCTTTTAGTGACACTTAAAATGTTTCCCTAACATTTTTTTTTTTTTACTGTTTGAGTGGATAGATCTTTGAAAATGACTTACTGTTGCAGCCCTCCATTTCGCCACTAGGGGTAGGGTTTGGGAGTTATGAAAGAAAATGGGCTAAGGTTGAATTATAAGAGTGTGGTTGGTACAGAAGGTCCCAACCCTAGGGTTTGGAATCATGAATGGGAAAATGAAAAAGCTGATTTTTTCCGAAGTGTAACCCTAGGAGGCCAAAATCCTTTTCACAGAAAGTGTATATGAGTACGTTTCAGACCATTTGGAGTCGATTGGTACCCCCTTTTAGTGACACTTAAATTTTTTCCCTAACATTTTTTTTTTTTTACTGTTTGAGTGGATAGATCTTTGAAAATGACTTACTGTTGCAGCCCTCCATTTCGCCACTAAGGGTAGGGTTTGGGAGTTATGAAAGAAAATGGGCTAGGGTTGAATTATAAGAGTGTGGTTGGTACAGAAGGTCCCAACCCTAGGGTTTGGAATCATGAATGGGAAAATGAAAAAGCTGATTTTTTCCGAAGTGTAACCCTAGGAGGCCAAAATCCTTTTCACAGAAAGTGTATATGAGTACGTTTCAGACCATTTGGAGTCGATTGGTACCCCCTTTTAGTGACACTTAAATTTTTTCCCTAACATTTTTTTTTTTTTACTGTTTGAGTGGATAGATCTTTGAAAATGACTTACTGTTGCAGCCCTCCATTTCGCCACTAAGGGTAGGGTTTGGGAGTTATGAAAGAAAATGGGCTAGGGTTGAATTATAAGAGTGTGGTTGGTACAGAAGGTCCCAACCCTAGGGTTTGGAATCATGAATGGGAAAATGAAAAAGCTGATTTTTTCCGAAGTGTAACCCTAGGAGGCCAAAATCCTTTTCACAGAAAGTGTATATGAGTACGTTTCAGACCATTTGGAGTCGATTGGTACCCCCTTTTAGTGACACTTAAAATTTTTCCCTAACATTTTTTTTTTTTTACTGTTTGAGTGGATAGATCTTTGAAAATGACTTACTGTTGCAGCCCTCCATTTCGCCACTAGGGGTAGGGTTTGGGAGTTATGAAAGAAAATGGGCTAAGGTTGAATTATGAGAGTGTGGTTGGTACAGAAGGTCCCAACCCTAGGGTTTGGAATCATGAATGGGAAAATGAAAAAGCTGATTTTTTCCGAAGTGTAACCCTAGGAGGCCAAAATCCTTTTCACAGAAAGTGTATATGAGTACGTTTCAGACCATTTGGAGTCGATTGGTACCCCCTTTTAGTGACACTTAAATTTTTTCCCTAACATTTTTTTTTTTTTACTGTTTGAGTGGATAGATCTTTGAAAATGACTTACTGTTGCAGCCCTCCATTTCGCCACTAAGGGTAGGGTTTGGGAGTTATGAAAGAAAATGGGCTAGGGTTGAATTATAAGAGTGTGGTTGGTACAGAAGGTCCCAACCCTAGGGTTTGGAATCATGAATGGGAAAATGAAAAAGCTGATTTTTTCCGAAGTGTAACCCTAGGAGGCCAAAATCCTTTTCACAGAAAGTGTATATGAGTACGTTTCAGACCATTTGGAGTCGATTGGTACCCCCTTTTAGTGACACTTAAAATTTTTCCCAACATTTTTTTTTTTTTACTGTTTGAGTGGATAGATCTTTGAAAATGACTTACTGTTGCAGCCCTCCATTTCGCCACTAGGGGTAGGGTTTGGGAGTTATGAAAGAAAATGGGCTAAGGTTGAATTATGAGAGTGTGGTTGGTACAGAAGGTCCCAACCCTAGGGTTTGGAATCATGAATGGGAAAATGAAAAAGCTGATTTTTTCCGAAGTGTAACCTTAGGAGGCCAAAATCCTTTTCACAGAAAGTGTATATGAGTACGTTTCAGACCATTTGGAGTCGATTGGTACCCCCTTTTAGTGACACTTAAATTTTTTCCCTAACATTTTTTTTTTTTACTGTTTGAGTGGATAGATCTTTGAAAATGACTTACTGTTGCAGCCCTCCATTTCGCCACTAAGGGTAGGGTTTGGGAGTTATGAAAGAAAATGGGCTAGGGTTGAATTATAAGAGTGTGGTTGGTACAGAAGGTCCCAACCCTAGGGTTTGGAATCATGAATGGGAAAATGAAAAAGCTGATTTTTTCCGAAGTGTAACCCTAGGAGGCCAAAATCCTTTTCACAGAAAGTGTATATGAGTACGTTTCAGACCATTTGGAGTCGATTGGTACCCCCTTTTAGTGACACTTACATTTTTTCCCTAACATTTTTTTTTTTTTACTGTTTGAGTGGATAGATCTTTGAAAATGACTTACTGTTGCAGCCCTCCATTTCGCCACTAAGGGTAGGGTTTGGGAGTTATGAAAGAAAATGGGCTAGGGTTGAATTATAAGAGTGTGGTTGGTACAGAAGGTCCCAACCCTAGGGTTTGGAATCATGAATGGGAAAATGAAAAAGCTGATTTTTTCCGAAGTGTAACCCTAGGAGGCCAAAATCCTTTTCACAGAAAGTGTATATGAGTACGTTTCAGACCATTTGGAGTCGATTGGTACCCCCTTTTAGTGACACTTACATTTTTTCCCTAACATTTTTTTTTTTTTACTGTTTGAGTGGATAGATCTTTGAAAATGACTTACTGTTGCAGCCCTCCATTTCGCCACTAAGGGTAGGGTTTGGGAGTTATGAAAGAAAATGGGCTAGGGTTGAATTATAAGAGTGTGGTTGGTACAGAAGGTCCCAACCCTAGGGTTTGGAATCATGAATGGGAAAATGAAAAAGCTGATTTTTTCCGAAGTGTAACCCTAGGAGGCCAAAATCCTTTTCACAGAAAGTGTATATGAGTACGTTTCAGACCATTTGGAGTCGATTGGTACCCCCTTTTAGTGACACTTAAATTTTTTCCCTAACATTTTTTTTTTTTTACTGTTTGAGTGGATAGATCTTTGAAAATGACTTACTGTTGCAGCCCTCCATTTCGCCACTAAGGGTAGGGTTTGGGAGTTATGAAAGAAAATGGGCTAGGGTTGAATTATAAGAGTGTGGTTGGTACAGAAGGTCCCAACCCTAGGGTTTGGAATCATGAATGGGAAAATGAAAAAGCTGATTTTTTCCGAAGTGTAACCCTAGGAGGCCAAAATCCTTTTCACAGAAAGTGTATATGAGTACGTTTCAGACCATTTGGAGTCGATTGGTACCCCCTTTTAGTGACACTTACATTTTTTCCCTAACATTTTTTTTTTTTTACTGTTTGAGTGGATAGATCTTTGAAAATGACTTACTGTTGCAGCCCTCCATTTCGCCACTAAGGGTAGGGTTTGGGAGTTATGAAAGAAAATGGGCTAGGGTTGAATTATAAGAGTGTGGTTGGTACAGAAGGTCCCAACCCTAGGGTTTGGAATCATGAATGGGAAAATGAAAAAGCTGATTTTTTCCGAAGTGTAACCCTAGGAGGCCAAAATCCTTTTCACAGAAAGTGTATATGAGTACGTTTCAGACCATTTGGAGTCGATTGGTACCCCCTTTTAGTGACACTTACATTTTTTCCCTAACATTTTTTTTTTTTTACTGTTTGAGTGGATAGATCTTTGAAAATGACTTACTGTTGCAGCCCTCCATTTCGCCACTAGGGGTAGGGTTTGGGAGTTATGAAAGAAAATGGGCTAAGGTTGAATTATAAGAGTGTGGTTGGTACAGAAGGTCCCAACCCTAGGGTTTGGAATCATGAATGGGAAAATGAAAAAGCTGATTTTTTCCGAAGTGTAACCCTAGGAGGCCAAAATCCTTTTCACAGAAAGTGTATATGAGTACGTTTCAGACCATTTGGAGTCGATTGGTACCCCCTTTTAGTGACACTTAAATTTTTTCCCTAACATTTTTTTTTTTTTACTGTTTGAGTGGATAGATCTTTGAAAATGACTTACTGTTGCAGCCCTCCATTTCGCCACTAAGGGTAGGGTTTGGGAGTTATGAAAGAAAATGGGCTAGGGTTGAATTATAAGAGTGTGGTTGGTACAGAAGGTCCCAACCCTAGGGTTTGGAATCATGAATGGGAAAATGAAAAAGCTGATTTTTTCCGAAGTGTAACCCTAGGAGGCCAAAATCCTTTTCACAGAAAGTGTATATGAGTACGTTTCAGACCATTTGGAGTCGATTGGTACCCCCTTTTAGTGACACTTAAAATTTTTCCCAACATTTTTTTTTTTTTACTGTTTGAGTGGATAGATCTTTGAAAATGACTTACTGTTGCAGCCCTCCATTTCGCCACTAGGGGTAGGGTTTGGGAGTTATGAAAGAAAATGGGCTAAGGTTGAATTATGAGAGTGTGGTTGGTACAGAAGGTCCCAACCCTAGGGTTTGGAATCATGAATGGGAAAATGAAAAAGCTGATTTTTTCCGAAGTGTAACCTTAGGAGGCCAAAATCCTTTTCACAGAAAGTGTATATGAGTACGTTTCAGACCATTTGGAGTCGATTGGTACCCCCTTTTAGTGACACTTAAATTTTTTCCCTAACATTTTTTTTTTTTTACTGTTTGAGTGGATAGATCTTTGAAAATGACTTACTGTTGCAGCCCTCCATTTCGCCACTAAGGGTAGGGTTTGGGAGTTATGAAAGAAAATGGGCTAGGGTTGAATTATAAGAGTGTGGTTGGTACAGAAGGTCCCAACCCTAGGGTTTGGAATCATGAATGGGAAAATGAAAAAGCTGATTTTTTCCGAAGTGTAACCCTAGGAGGCCAAAATCCTTTTCACAGAAAGTGTATATGAGTACGTTTCAGACCATTTGGAGTCGATTGGTACCCCCTTTTAGTGACACTTACATTTTTTCCCTAACATTTTTTTTTTTTTACTGTTTGAGTGGATAGATCTTTGAAAATGACTTACTGTTGCAGCCCTCCATTTCGCCACTAAGGGTAGGGTTTGGGAGTTATGAAAGAAAATGGGCTAGGGTTGAATTATAAGAGTGTGGTTGGTACAGAAGGTCCCAACCCTAGGGTTTGGAATCATGAATGGGAAAATGAAAAAGCTGATTTTTTCCGAAGTGTAACCCTAGGAGGCCAAAATCCTTTTCACAGAAAGTGTATATGAGTACGTTTCAGACCATTTGGAGTCGATTGGTACCCCCTTTTAGTGACACTTACATTTTTTCCCTAACATTTTTTTTTTTTTACTGTTTGAGTGGATAGATCTTTGAAAATGACTTACTGTTGCAGCCCTCCATTTCGCCACTAAGGGTAGGGTTTGGGAGTTATGAAAGAAAATGGGCTAGGGTTGAATTATAAGAGTGTGGTTGGTACAGAAGGTCCCAACCCTAGGGTTTGGAATCATGAATGGGAAAATGAAAAAGCTGATTTTTTCCGAAGTGTAACCCTAGGAGGCCAAAATCCTTTTCACAGAAAGTGTATATGAGTACGTTTCAGACCATTTGGAGTCGATTGGTACCCCCTTTTAGTGACACTTAAATTTTTTCCCTAACATTTTTTTTTTTTTACTGTTTGAGTGGATAGATCTTTGAAAATGACTTACTGTTGCAGCCCTCCATTTCGCCACTAAGGGTAGGGTTTGGGAGTTATGAAAGAAAATGGGCTAGGGTTGAATTATAAGAGTGTGGTTGGTACAGAAGGTCCCAACCCTAGGGTTTGGAATCATGAATGGGAAAATGAAAAAGCTGATTTTTTCCGAAGTGTAACCCTAGGAGGCCAAAATCCTTTTCACAGAAAGTGTATATGAGTACGTTTCAGACCATTTGGAGTCGATTGGTACCCCCTTTTAGTGACACTTACATTTTTTCCCTAACATTTTTTTTTTTTTACTGTTTGAGTGGATAGATCTTTGAAAATGACTTACTGTTGCAGCCCTCCATTTCGCCACTAAGGGTAGGGTTTGGGAGTTATGAAAGAAAATGGGCTAGGGTTGAATTATAAGAGTGTGGTTGGTACAGAAGGTCCCAACCCTAGGGTTTGGAATCATGAATGGGAAAATGAAAAAGCTGATTTTTTCCGAAGTGTAACCCTAGGAGGCCAAAATCCTTTTCACAGAAAGTGTATATGAGTACGTTTCAGACCATTTGGAGTCGATTGGTACCCCCTTTTAGTGACACTTACATTTTTTCCCTAACATTTTTTTTTTTTTACTGTTTGAGTGGATAGATCTTTGAAAATGACTTACTGTTGCAGCCCTCCATTTCGCCACTAAAGGTAGGGTTTGGGAGTTATGAAAGAAAATGGGCTAGGGTTGAATTATAAGAGTGTGGTTGGTACAGAAGGTCCCAACCCTAGGGTTTGGAATCATGAATGGGAAAATGAAAAAGCTGATTTTTTCCGAAGTGTAACCCTAGGAGGCCAAAATCCTTTTCACAGAAAGTGTATATGAGTACGTTTCAGACCATTTGGAGTCGATTGGTACCCCCTTTTAGTGACACTTAAAATTTTTCCCTAACATTTTTTTTTTTTTACTGTTTGAGTGGATAGATCTTTGAAAATGACTTACTGTTGCAGCCCTCCATTTCGCCACTAGGGGTAGGGTTTGGGAGTTATGAAAGAAAATGGGCTAAGGTTGAATTATAAGAGTGTGGTTGGTACAGAAGGTCCCAACCCTAGGGTTTGGAATCATGAATGGGAAAATGAAAAAGCTGATTTTTTCCGAAGTGTAACCCTAGGAGGCCAAAATCCTTTTCACAGAAAGTGTATATGAGTACGTTTCAGACCATTTGGAGTCGATTGGTACCCCCTTTTAGTGACACTTAAATTTTTTCCCTAACATTTTTTTTTTTTTACTGTTTGAGTGGATAGATCTTTGAAAATGACTTACTGTTGCAGCCCTCCATTTCGCCACTAAGGGTAGGGTTTGGGAGTTATGAAAGAAAATGGGCTAGGGTTGAATTATAAGAGTGTGGTTGGTACAGAAGGTCCCAACCCTAGGGTTTGGAATCATGAATGGGAAAATGAAAAAGCTGATTTTTTCCGAAGTGTAACCCTAGGAGGCCAAAATCCTTTTCACAGAAAGTGTATATGAGTACGTTTCAGACCATTTGGAGTCGATTGGTACCCCCTTTTAGTGACACTTAAATTTTTTCCCTAACATTTTTTTTTTTTTACTGTTTGAGTGGATAGATCTTTGAAAATGACTTACTGTTGCAGCCCTCCATTTCGCCACTAAGGGTAGGGTTTGGGAGTTATGAAAGAAAATGGGCTAGGGTTGAATTATAAGAGTGTGGTTGGTACAGAAGGTCCCAACCCTAGGGTTTGGAATCATGAATGGGAAAATGAAAAAGCTGATTTTTTCCGAAGTGTAACCCTAGGAGGCCAAAATCCTTTTCACAGAAAGTGTATATGAGTACGTTTCAGACCATTTGGAGTCGATTGGTACCCCCTTTTAGTGACACTTACATTTTTTCCCTAACATTTTTTTTTTTTTACTGTTTGAGTGGATAGATCTTTGAAAATGACTTACTGTTGCAGCCCTCCATTTCGCCACTAAGGGTAGGGTTTGGGAGTTATGAAAGAAAATGGGCTAGGGTTGAATTATAAGAGTGTGGTTGGTACAGAAGGTCCCAACCCTAGGGTTTGGAATCATGAATGGGAAAATGAAAAAGCTGATTTTTTCCGAAGTGTAACCCTAGGAGGCCAAAATCCTTTTCACAGAAAGTGTATATGAGTACGTTTCAGACCATTTGGAGTCGATTGGTACCCCCTTTTAGTGACACTTAAATTTTTTCCCTAACATTTTTTTTTTTTTACTGTTTGAGTGGATAGATCTTTGAAAATGACTTACTGTTGCAGCCCTCCATTTCGCCACTAAGGGTAGGGTTTGGGAGTTATGAAAGAAAATGGGCTAGGGTTGAATTATAAGAGTGTGGTTGGTACAGAAGGTCCCAACCCTAGGGTTTGGAATCATGAATGGGAAAATGAAAAAGCTGATTTTTTCCGAAGTGTAACCCTAGGAGGCCAAAATCCTTTTCACAGAAAGTGTATATGAGTACGTTTCAGACCATTTGGAGTCGATTGGTACCCCCTTTTAGTGACACTTACATTTTTTCCCTAACATTTTTTTTTTTTTACTGTTTGAGTGGATAGATCTTTGAAAATGACTTACTGTTGCAGCCCTCCATTTCGCCACTAAGGGTAGGGTTTGGGAGTTATGAAAGAAAATGGGCTAGGGTTGAATTATAAGAGTGTGGTTGGTACAGAAGGTCCCAACCCTAGGGTTTGGAATCATGAATGGGAAAATGAAAAAGCTGATTTTTTCCGAAGTGTAACCCTAGGAGGCCAAAATCCTTTTCACAGAAAGTGTATATGAGTACGTTTCAGACCATTTGGAGTCGATTGGTACCCCCTTTTAGTGACACTTACATTTTTTCCCTAACATTTTTTTTTTTTTACTGTTTGAGTGGATAGATCTTTGAAAATGACTTACTGTTGCAGCCCTCCATTTCGCCACTAAGGGTAGGGTTTGGGAGTTATGAAAGAAAATGGGCTAGGGTTGAATTATAAGAGTGTGGTTGGTACAGAAGGTCCCAACCCTAGGGTTTGGAATCATGAATGGGAAAATGAAAAAGCTGATTTTTTCCGAAGTGTAACCCTAGGAGGCCAAAATCCTTTTCACAGAAAGTGTATATGAGTACGTTTCAGACCATTTGGAGTCGATTGGTACCCCCTTTTAGTGACACTTAAATTTTTTCCCTAACATTTTTTTTTTTTTACTGTTTGAGTGGATAGATCTTTGAAAATGACTTACTGTTGCAGCCCTCCATTTCGCCACTAAGGGTAGGGTTTGGGAGTTATGAAAGAAAATGGGCTAGGGTTGAATTATAAGAGTGTGGTTGGTACAGAAGGTCCCAACCCTAGGGTTTGGAATCATGAATGGGAAAATGAAAAAGCTGATTTTTTCCGAAGTGTAACCCTAGGAGGCCAAAATCCTTTTCACAGAAAGTGTATATGAGTACGTTTCAGACCATTTGGAGTCGATTGGTACCCCCTTTTAGTGACACTTACATTTTTTCCCTAACATTTTTTTTTTTTTACTGTTTGAGTGGATAGATCTTTGAAAATGACTTACTGTTGCAGCCCTCCATTTCGCCACTAAGGGTAGGGTTTGGGAGTTATGAAAGAAAATGGGCTAGGGTTGAATTATAAGAGTGTGGTTGGTACAGAAGGTCCCAACCCTAGGGTTTGGAATCATGAATGGGAAAATGAAAAAGCTGATTTTTTCCGAAGTGTAACCCTAGGAGGCCAAAATCCTTTTCACAGAAAGTGTATATGAGTACGTTTCAGACCATTTGGAGTCGATTGGTACCCCCTTTTAGTGACACTTACATTTTTTCCCTAACATTTTTTTTTTTTTACTGTTTGAGTGGATAGATCTTTGAAAATGACTTACTGTTGCAGCCCTCCATTTCGCCACTAAAGGTAGGGTTTGGGAGTTATGAAAGAAAATGGGCTAGGGTTGAATTATAAGAGTGTGGTTGGTACAGAAGGTCCCAACCCTAGGGTTTGGAATCATGAATGGGAAAATGAAAAAGCTGATTTTTTCCGAAGTGTAACCCTAGGAGGCCAAAATCCTTTTCACAGAAAGTGTATATGAGTACGTTTCAGACCATTTGGAGTCGATTGGTACCCCCTTTTAGTGACACTTAAAATTTTTCCCTAACATTTTTTTTTTTTTACTGTTTGAGTGGATAGATCTTTGAAAATGACTTACTGTTGCAGCCCTCCATTTCGCCACTAGGGGTAGGGTTTGGGAGTTATGAAAGAAAATGGGCTAAGGTTGAATTATAAGAGTGTGGTTGGTACAGAAGGTCCCAACCCTAGGGTTTGGAATCATGAATGGGAAAATGAAAAAGCTGATTTTTTCCGAAGTGTAACCCTAGGAGGCCAAAATCCTTTTCACAGAAAGTGTATATGAGTACGTTTCAGACCATTTGGAGTCGATTGGTACCCCCTTTTAGTGACACTTAAATTTTTTCCCTAACATTTTTTTTTTTTTACTGTTTGAGTGGATAGATCTTTGAAAATGACTTACTGTTGCAGCCCTCCATTTCGCCACTAAGGGTAGGGTTTGGGAGTTATGAAAGAAAATGGGCTAGGGTTGAATTATAAGAGTGTGGTTGGTACAGAAGGTCCCAACCCTAGGGTTTGGAATCATGAATGGGAAAATGAAAAAGCTGATTTTTTCCGAAGTGTAACCCTAGGAGGCCAAAATCCTTTTCACAGAAAGTGTATATGATTACGTTTCAGACCATTTGGAGTCGATTGGTACCCCCTTTTAGTGACACTTAAAATTTTTCCCTAACATTTTTTTTTTTTTACTGTTTGAGTGGATAGATCTTTGAAAATGACTTACTGTTGCAGCCCTCCATTTCGCCACTAGGGGTAGGGTTTGGGAGTTATGAAAGAAAATGGGCTAAGGTTGAATTATGAGAGTGTGGTTGGTACAGAAGGTCCCAACCCTAGGGTTTGGAATCATGAATGGGAAAATGAAAAAGCTGATTTTTTCCGAAGTGTAACCCTAGGAGGCCAAAATCCTTTTCACAGAAAGTGTATATGAGTACGTTTCAGACCATTTGGAGTCGATTGGTACCCCCTTTTAGTGACACTTAAATTTTTTCCCTAACATTTTTTTTTTTTTACTGTTTGAGTGGATAGATCTTTGAAAATGACTTACTGTTGCAGCCCTCCATTTCGCCACTAAGGGTAGGGTTTGGGAGTTATGAAAGAAAATGGGCTAGGGTTGAATTATAAGAGTGTGGTTGGTACAGAAGGTCCCAACCCTAGGGTTTGGAATCATGAATGGGAAAATGAAAAAGCTGATTTTTTCCGAAGTGTAACCCTAGGAGGCCAAAATCCTTTTCACAGAAAGTGTATATGAGTACGTTTCAGACCATTTGGAGTCGATTGGTACCCCCTTTTAGTGACACTTAAATTTTTTCCCTAACATTTTTTTTTTTTTACTGTTTGAGTGGATAGATCTTTGAAAATGACTTACTGTTGCAGCCCTCCATTTCGCCACTAAGGGTAGGGTTTGGGAGTTATGAAAGAAAATGGGCTAGGGTTGAATTATAAGAGTGTGGTTGGTACAGAAGGTCCCAACCCTAGGGTTTGGAATCATGAATGGGAAAATGAAAAAGCTGATTTTTTCCGAAGTGTAACCCTAGGAGGCCAAAATCCTTTTCACAGAAAGTGTATATGAGTACGTTTCAGACCATTTGGAGTCGATTGGTACCCCCTTTTAGTGACACTTAAAATTTTTCCCTAACATTTTTTTTTTTTTACTGTTTGAGTGGATAGATCTTTGAAAATGACTTACTGTTGCAGCCCTCCATTTCGCCACTAGGGGTAGGGTTTGGGAGTTATGAAAGAAAATGGGCTAAGGTTGAATTATAAGAGTGTGGTTGGTACAGAAGGTCCCAACCCTAGGGTTTGGAATCATGAATGGGAAAATGAAAAAGCTGATTTTTTCCGAAGTGTAACCCTAGGAGGCCAAAATCCTTTTCACAGAAAGTGTATATGAGTACGTTTCAGACCATTTGGAGTCGATTGGTACCCCCTTTTAGTGACACTTACATTTTTTCCCTAACATTTTTTTTTTTTTACTGTTTGAGTGGATAGATCTTTGAAAATGACTTACTGTTGCAGCCCTCCATTTCGCCACTAAGGGTAGGGTTTGGGAGTTATGAAAGAAAATGGGCTAGGGTTGAATTATAAGAGTGTGGTTGGTACAGAAGGTCCCAACCCTAGGGTTTGGAATCATGAATGGGAAAATGAAAAAGCTGATTTTTTCCGAAGTGTAACCCTAGGAGGCCAAAATCCTTTTCACAGAAAGTGTATATGAGTACGTTTCAGACCATTTGGAGTCGATTGGTACCCCCTTTTAGTGACACTTACATTTTTTCCCTAACATTTTTTTTTTTTTACTGTTTGAGTGGATAGATCTTTGAAAATGACTTACTGTTGCAGCCCTCCATTTCGCCACTAAGGGTAGGGTTTGGGAGTTATGAAAGAAAATGGGCTAGGGTTGAATTATAAGAGTGTGGTTGGTACAGAAGGTCCCAACCCTAGGGTTTGGAATCATGAATGGGAAAATGAAAAAGCTGATTTTTTCCGAAGTGTAACCCTAGGAGGCCAAAATCCTTTTCACAGAAAGTGTATATGAGTACGTTTCAGACCATTTGGAGTCGATTGGTACCCCCTTTTAGTGACACTTAAATTTTTTCCCTAACATTTTTTTTTTTTTACTGTTTGAGTGGATAGATCTTTGAAAATGACTTACTGTTGCAGCCCTCCATTTCGCCACTAAGGGTAGGGTTTGGGAGTTATGAAAGAAAATGGGCTAGGGTTGAATTATAAGAGTGTGGTTGGTACAGAAGGTCCCAACCCTAGGGTTTGGAATCATGAATGGGAAAATGAAAAAGCTGATTTTTTCCGAAGTGTAACCCTAGGAGGCCAAAATCCTTTTCACAGAAAGTGTATATGAGTACGTTTCAGACCATTTGGAGTCGATTGGTACCCCCTTTTAGTGACACTTACATTTTTTCCCTAACATTTTTTTTTTTTTACTGTTTGAGTGGATAGATCTTTGAAAATGACTTACTGTTGCAGCCCTCCATTTCGCCACTAAAGGTAGGGTTTGGGAGTTATGAAAGAAAATGGGCTAGGGTTGAATTATAAGAGTGTGGTTGGTACAGAAGGTCCCAACCCTAGGGTTTGGAATCATGAATGGGAAAATGAAAAAGCTGATTTTTTCCGAAGTGTAACCCTAGGAGGCCAAAATCCTTTTCACAGAAAGTGTATATGAGTACGTTTCAGACCATTTGGAGTCGATTGGTACCCCCTTTTAGTGACACTTAAAATTTTTCCCTAACATTTTTTTTTTTTTACTGTTTGAGTGGATAGATCTTTGAAAATGACTTACTGTTGCAGCCCTCCATTTCGCCACTAGGGGTAGGGTTTGGGAGTTATGAAAGAAAATGGGCTAAGGTTGAATTATAAGAGTGTGGTTGGTACAGAAGGTCCCAACCCTAGGGTTTGGAATCATGAATGGGAAAATGAAAAAGCTGATTTTTTCCGAAGTGTAACCCTAGGAGGCCAAAATCCTTTTCACAGAAAGTGTATATGAGTACGTTTCAGACCATTTGGAGTCGATTGGTACCCCCTTTTAGTGACACTTAAATTTTTTCCCTAACATTTTTTTTTTTTTACTGTTTGAGTGGATAGATCTTTGAAAATGACTTACTGTTGCAGCCCTCCATTTCGCCACTAAGGGTAGGGTTTGGGAGTTATGAAAGAAAATGGGCTAGGGTTGAATTATAAGAGTGTGGTTGGTACAGAAGGTCCCAACCCTAGGGTTTGGAATCATGAATGGGAAAATGAAAAAGCTGATTTTTTCCGAAGTGTAACCCTAGGAGGCCAAAATCCTTTTCACAGAAAGTGTATATGATTACGTTTCAGACCATTTGGAGTCGATTGGTACCCCCTTTTAGTGACACTTAAAATTTTTCCCTAACATTTTTTTTTTTTTACTGTTTGAGTGGATAGATCTTTGAAAATGACTTACTGTTGCAGCCCTCCATTTCGCCACTAGGGGTAGGGTTTGGGAGTTATGAAAGAAAATGGGCTAAGGTTGAATTATGAGAGTGTGGTTGGTACAGAAGGTCCCAACCCTAGGGTTTGGAATCATGAATGGGAAAATGAAAAAGCTGATTTTTTCCGAAGTGTAACCCTAGGAGGCCAAAATCCTTTTCACAGAAAGTGTATATGAGTACGTTTCAGACCATTTGGAGTCGATTGGTACCCCCTTTTAGTGACACTTAAATTTTTTCCCTAACATTTTTTTTTTTTTACTGTTTGAGTGGATAGATCTTTGAAAATGACTTACTGTTGCAGCCCTCCATTTCGCCACTAAGGGTAGGGTTTGGGAGTTATGAAAGAAAATGGGCTAGGGTTGAATTATAAGAGTGTGGTTGGTACAGAAGGTCCCAACCCTAGGGTTTGGAATCATGAATGGGAAAATGAAAAAGCTGATTTTTTCCGAAGTGTAACCCTAGGAGGCCAAAATCCTTTTCACAGAAAGTGTATATGAGTACGTTTCAGACCATTTGGAGTCGATTGGTACCCCCTTTTAGTGACACTTAAATTTTTTCCCTAACATTTTTTTTTTTTTACTGTTTGAGTGGATAGATCTTTGAAAATGACTTACTGTTGCAGCCCTCCATTTCGCCACTAAGGGTAGGGTTTGGGAGTTATGAAAGAAAATGGGCTAGGGTTGAATTATAAGAGTGTGGTTGGTACAGAAGGTCCCAACCCTAGGGTTTGGAATCATGAATGGGAAAATGAAAAAGCTGATTTTTTCCGAAGTGTAACCCTAGGAGGCCAAAATCCTTTTCACAGAAAGTGTATATGAGTACGTTTCAGACCATTTGGAGTCGATTGGTACCCCCTTTTAGTGACACTTAAAATTTTTCCCTAACATTTTTTTTTTTTTACTGTTTGAGTGGATAGATCTTTGAAAATGACTTACTGTTGCAGCCCTCCATTTCGCCACTAGGGGTAGGGTTTGGGAGTTATGAAAGAAAATGGGCTAAGGTTGAATTATAAGAGTGTGGTTGGTACAGAAGGTCCCAACCCTAGGGTTTGGAATCATGAATGGGAAAATGAAAAAGCTGATTTTTTCCGAAGTGTAACCCTAGGAGGCCAAAATCCTTTTCACAGAAAGTGTATATGAGTACGTTTCAGACCATTTGGAGTCGATTGGTACCCCCTTTTAGTGACACTTACATTTTTTCCCTAACATTTTTTTTTTTTTACTGTTTGAGTGGATAGATCTTTGAAAATGACTTACTGTTGCAGCCCTCCATTTCGCCACTAAGGGTAGGGTTTGGGAGTTATGAAAGAAAATGGGCTAGGGTTGAATTATAAGAGTGTGGTTGGTACAGAAGGTCCCAACCCTAGGGTTTGGAATCATGAATGGGAAAATGAAAAAGCTGATTTTTTCCGAAGTGTAACCCTAGGAGGCCAAAATCCTTTTCACAGAAAGTGTATATGAGTACGTTTCAGACCATTTGGAGTCGATTGGTACCCCCTTTTAGTGACACTTACATTTTTTCCCTAACATTTTTTTTTTTTTACTGTTTGAGTGGATAGATCTTTGAAAATGACTTACTGTTGCAGCCCTCCATTTCGCCACTAAGGGTAGGGTTTGGGAGTTATGAAAGAAAATGGGCTAGGGTTGAATTATAAGAGTGTGGTTGGTACAGAAGGTCCCAACCCTAGGGTTTGGAATCATGAATGGGAAAATGAAAAAGCTGATTTTTTCCGAAGTGTAACCCTAGGAGGCCAAAATCCTTTTCACAGAAAGTGTATATGAGTACGTTTCAGACCATTTGGAGTCGATTGGTACCCCCTTTTAGTGACACTTAAATTTTTTCCCTAACATTTTTTTTTTTTTACTGTTTGAGTGGATAGATCTTTGAAAATGACTTACTGTTGCAGCCCTCCATTTCGCCACTAAGGGTAGGGTTTGGGAGTTATGAAAGAAAATGGGCTAGGGTTGAATTATAAGAGTGTGGTTGGTACAGAAGGTCCCAACCCTAGGGTTTGGAATCATGAATGGGAAAATGAAAAAGCTGATTTTTTCCGAAGTGTAACCCTAGGAGGCCAAAATCCTTTTCACAGAAAGTGTATATGAGTACGTTTCAGACCATTTGGAGTCGATTGGTACCCCCTTTTAGTGACACTTAAAATTTTTCCCTAACATTTTTTTTTTTTTACTGTTTGAGTGGATAGATCTTTGAAAATGACTTACTGTTGCAGCCCTCCATTTCGCCACTAGGGGTAGGGTTTGGGAGTTATGAAAGAAAATGGGCTAAGGTTGAATTATAAGAGTGTGGTTGGTACAGAAGGTCCCAACCCTAGGGTTTGGAATCATGAATGGGAAAATGAAAAAGCTGATTTTTTCCGAAGTGTAACCCTAGGAGGCCAAAATCCTTTTCACAGAAAGTGTATATGAGTACGTTTCAGACCATTTGGAGTCGATTGGTACCCCCTTTTAGTGACACTTACATTTTTTCCCTAACATTTTTTTTTTTTTACTGTTTGAGTGGATAGATCTTTGAAAATGACTTACTGTTGCAGCCCTCCATTTCGCCACTAAGGGTAGGGTTTGGGAGTTATGAAAGAAAATGGGCTAGGGTTGAATTATAAGAGTGTGGTTGGTACAGAAGGTCCCAACCCTAGGGTTTGGAATCATGAATGGGAAAATGAAAAAGCTGATTTTTTCCGAAGTGTAACCCTAGGAGGCCAAAATCCTTTTCACAGAAAGTGTATATGAGTACGTTTCAGACCATTTGGAGTCGATTGGTACCCCCTTTTAGTGACACTTACATTTTTTCCCTAACATTTTTTTTTTTTTACTGTTTGAGTGGATAGATCTTTGAAAATGACTTACTGTTGCAGCCCTCCATTTCGCCACTAAGGGTAGGGTTTGGGAGTTATGAAAGAAAATGGGCTAGGGTTGAATTATAAGAGTGTGGTTGGTACAGAAGGTCCCAACCCTAGGGTTTGGAATCATGAATGGGAAAATGAAAAAGCTGATTTTTTCCGAAGTGTAACCCTAGGAGGCCAAAATCCTTTTCACAGAAAGTGTATATGAGTACGTTTCAGACCATTTGGAGTCGATTGGTACCCCCTTTTAGTGACACTTACATTTTTTCCCTAACATTTTTTTTTTTTTACTGTTTGAGTGGATAGATCTTTGAAAATGACTTACTGTTGCAGCCCTCCATTTCGCCACTAAGGGTAGGGTTTGGGAGTTATGAAAGAAAATGGGCTAGGGTTGAATTATAAGAGTGTGGTTGGTACAGAAGGTCCCAACCCTAGGGTTTGGAATCATGAATGGGAAAATGAAAAAGCTGATTTTTTCCGAAGTGTAACCCTAGGAGGCCAAAATCCTTTTCACAGAAAGTGTATATGAGTACGTTTCAGACCATTTGGAGTCGATTGGTACCCCCTTTTAGTGACACTTAAATTTTTTCCCTAACATTTTTTTTTTTTTACTGTTTGAGTGGATAGATCTTTGAAAATGACTTACTGTTGCAGCCCTCCATTTCGCCACTAAGGGTAGGGTTTGGGAGTTATGAAAGAAAATGGGCTAGGGTTGAATTATAAGAGTGTGGTTGGTACAGAAGGTCCCAACCCTAGGGTTTGGAATCATGAATGGGAAAATGAAAAAGCTGATTTTTTCCGAAGTGTAACCCTAGGAGGCCAAAATCCTTTTCACAGAAAGTGTATATGAGTACGTTTCAGACCATTTGGAGTCGATTGGTACCCCCTTTTAGTGACACTTAAAATTTTTCCCTAACATTTTTTTTTTTTTACTGTTTGAGTGGATAGATCTTTGAAAATGACTTACTGTTGCAGCCCTCCATTTCGCCACTAGGGGTAGGGTTTGGGAGTTATGAAAGAAAATGGGCTAAGGTTGAATTATAAGAGTGTGGTTGGTACAGAAGGTCCCAACCCTAGGGTTTGGAATCATGAATGGGAAAATGAAAAAGCTGATTTTTTCCGAAGTGTAACCCTAGGAGGCCAAAATCCTTTTCACAGAAAGTGTATATGAGTACGTTTCAGACCATTTGGAGTCGATTGGTACCCCCTTTTAGTGACACTTAAATTTTTTCCCTAACATTTTTTTTTTTTTACTGTTTGAGTGGATAGATCTTTGAAAATGACTTACTGTTGCAGCCCTCCATTTCGCCACTAAGGGTAGGGTTTGGGAGTTATGAAAGAAAATGGGCTAGGGTTGAATTATAAGAGTGTGGTTGGTACAGAAGGTCCCAACCCTAGGGTTTGGAATCATGAATGGGAAAATGAAAAAGCTGATTTTTTCCGAAGTGTAACCCTAGGAGGCCAAAATCCTTTTCACAGAAAGTGTATATGAGTACGTTTCAGACCATTTGGAGTCGATTGGTACCCCCTTTTAGTGACACTTAAATTTTTTCCCTAACATTTTTTTTTTTTTACTGTTTGAGTGGATAGATCTTTGAAAATGACTTACTGTTGCAGCCCTCCATTTCGCCACTAAGGGTAGGGTTTGGGAGTTATGAAAGAAAATGGGCTAGGGTTGAATTATAAGAGTGTGGTTGGTACAGAAGGTCCCAACCCTAGGGTTTGGAATCATGAATGGGAAAATGAAAAAGCTGATTTTTTCCGAAGTGTAACCCTAGGAGGCCAAAATCCTTTTCACAGAAAGTGTATATGAGTACGTTTCAGACCATTTGGAGTCGATTGGTACCCCCTTTTAGTGACACTTAAATTTTTTCCCTAACATTTTTTTTTTTTTACTGTTTGAGTGGATAGATCTTTGAAAATGACTTACTGTTGCAGCCCTCCATTTCGCCACTAAGGGTAGGGTTTGGGAGTTATGAAAGAAAATGGGCTAGGGTTGAATTATAAGAGTGTGGTTGGTACAGAAGGTCCCAACCCTAGGGTTTGGAATCATGAATGGGAAAATGAAAAAGCTGATTTTTTCCGAAGTGTAACCCTAGGAGGCCAAAATCCTTTTCACAGAAAGTGTATATGAGTACGTTTCAGACCATTTGGAGTCGATTGGTACCCCCTTTTAGTGACACTTAAAATTTTTCCCTAACATTTTTTTTTTTTTACTGTTTGAGTGGATAGATCTTTGAAAATGACTTACTGTTGCAGCCCTCCATTTCGCCACTAGGGGTAGGGTTTGGGAGTTATGAAAGAAAATGGGCTAAGGTTGAATTATAAGAGTGTGGTTGGTACAGAAGGTCCCAACCCTAGGGTTTGGAATCATGAATGGGAAAATGAAAAAGCTGATTTTTTCCGAAGTGTAACCCTAGGAGGCCAAAATACTTTTCACAGAAAGTGTATATGAGTACGTTTCAGACCATTTGGAGTCGATTGGTACCCCCTTTTAGTGACACTTAAATTTTTTCCCTAACATTTTTTTTTTTTTACTGTTTGAGTGGATAGATCTTTGAAAATGACTTACTGTTGCAGCCCTCCATTTCGCCACTAAGGGTAGGGTTTGGGAGTTATGAAAGAAAATGGGCTAGGGTTGAATTATAAGAGTGTGGTTGGTACAGAAGGTCCCAACCCTAGGGTTTGGAATCATGAATGGGAAAATGAAAAAGCTGATTTTTTCCGAAGTGTAACCCTAGGAGGCCAAAATACTTTTCACAGAAAGTGTATATGAGTACGTTTCAGACCATTTGGAGTCGATTGGTACCCCATTTTAGTGACACTTAAATTTTTTCCCTAACATTTTTTTTTTTTTACTGTTTGAGTGGATAGATCTTTGAAAATGACTTACTGTTGCAGCCCTCCATTTCGCCACTAAGGGTAGGGTTTGGGAGTTATGAAAGAAAATGGGCTAGGGTTGAATTATAAGAGTGTGGTTGGTACAGAAGGTCCCAACCCTAGGGTTTGGAATCATGAATGGGAAAATGAAAAAGCTGATTTTTTCCGAAGTGTAACCCTAGGAGGCCAAAATCCTTTTCACAGAAAGTGTATATGAGTACGTTTCAGACCATTTGGAGTCGATTGGTACCCCCTTTTAGTGACACTTAAATTTTTTCCCTAACATTTTTTTTTTTTTACTGTTTGAGTGGATAGATCTTTGAAAATGACTTACTGTTGCAGCCCTCCATTTCGCCACTAAGGGTAGGGTTTGGGAGTTATGAAAGAAAATGGGCTAGGGTTGAATTATAAGAGTGTGGTTGGTACAGAAGGTCCCAACCCTAGGGTTTGGAATCATGAATGGGAAAATGAAAAAGCTGATTTTTTCCGAAGTGTAACCCTAGGAGGCCAAAATCCTTTTCACAGAAAGTGTATATGAGTACGTTTCAGACCATTTGGAGTCGATTGGTACCCCCTTTTAGTGACACTTAAAATTTTTCCCTAACATTTTTTTTTTTTTACTGTTTGAGTGGATAGATCTTTGAAAATGACTTACTGTTGCAGCCCTCCATTTCGCCACTAGGGGTAGGGTTTGGGAGTTATGAAAGAAAATGGGCTAAGGTTGAATTATGAGAGTGTGGTTGGTACAGAAGGTCCCAACCCTAGGGTTTGGAATCATGAATGGGAAAATGAAAAAGCTGATTTTTTCCGAAGTGTAACCCTAGGAGGCCAAAATCCTTTTCACAGAAAGTGTATATGAGTACGTTTCAGACCATTTGGAGTCGATTGGTACCCCCTTTTAGTGACACTTAAATTTTTTCCCTAACATTTTTTTTTTTTTACTGTTTGAGTGGATAGATCTTTGAAAATGACTTACTGTTGCAGCCCTCCATTTCGCCACTAAGGGTAGGGTTTGGGAGTTATGAAAGAAAATGGGCTAGGGTTGAATTATAAGAGTGTGGTTGGTACAGAAGGTCCCAACCCTAGGGTTTGGAATCATGATTGGGAAAATGAAAAAGCTGATTTTTTCCGAAGTGTAACCCTAGGAGGCCAAAATCCTTTTCACAGAAAGTGTATATGAGTACGTTTCAGACCATTTGGAGTCGATTGGTACCCCCTTTTAGTGACACTTAAAATTTTTCCCTAACATTTTTTTTTTTTTACTGTTTGAGTGGATAGATCTTTGAAAATGACTTACTGTTGCAGCCCTCCATTTCGCCACTAGGGGTAGGGTTTGGGAGTTATGAAAGAAAATGGGCTAAGGTTGAATTATAAGAGTGTGGTTGGTACAGAAGGTCCCAACCCTAGGGTTTGGAATCATGAATGGGAAAATGAAAAAGCTGATTTTTTCCGAAGTGTAACCCTAGGAGGCCAAAATCCTTTTCACAGAAAGTGTATATGAGTACGTTTCAGACCATTTGGAGTCGATTGGTACCCCCTTTTAGTGACACTTAAATTTTTTCCCTAACATTTTTTTTTTTTTACTGTTTGAGTGGATAGATCTTTGAAAATGACTTACTGTTGCAGCCCTCCATTTCGCCACTAAGGGTAGGGTTTGGGAGTTATGAAAGAAAATGGGCTAGGGTTGAATTATAAGAGTGTGGTTGGTACAGAAGGTCCCAACCCTAGGGTTTGGAATCATGATTGGGAAAATGAAAAAGCTGATTTTTTCCGAAGTGTAACCCTAGGAGGCCAAAATCCTTTTCACAGAAAGTGTATATGAGTACGTTTCAGACCATTTGGAGTCGATTGGTACCCCCTTTTAGTGACACTTAAAATTTTTCCCTAACATTTTTTTTTTTTTACTGTTTGAGTGGATAGATCTTTGAAAATGACTTACTGTTGCAGCCCTCCATTTCGCCACTAGGGGTAGGGTTTGGGAGTTATGAAAGAAAATGGGCTAAGGTTGAATTATAAGAGTGTGGTTGGTACAGAAGGTCCCAACCCTAGGGTTTGGAATCATGAATGGGAAAATGAAAAAGCTGATTTTTTCCGAAGTGTAACCCTAGGAGGCCAAAATCCTTTTCACAGAAAGTGTATATGAGTACGTTTCAGACCATTTGGAGTCGATTGGTACCCCCTTTTAGTGACACTTAAAATTTTTCCCTAACATTTTTTTTTTTTTACTGTTTGAGTGGATAGATCTTTGAAAATGACTTACTGTTGCAGCCCTCCATTTCGCCACTAGGGGTAGGGTTTGGGAGTTATGAAAGAAAATGGGCTAAGGTTGAATTATAAGAGTGTGGTTGGTACAGAAGGTCCCAACCCTAGGGTTTGGAATCATGAATGGGAAAATGAAAAAGCTGATTTTTTCCGAAGTGTAACCCTAGGAGGCCAAAATCCTTTTCACAGAAAGTGTATATGAGTACGTTTCAGACCATTTGGAGTCGATTGGTACCCCCTTTTAGTGACACTTAAATTTTTTCCCTAACATTTTTTTTTTTTTACTGTTTGAGTGGATAGATCTTTGAAAATGACTTACTGTTGCAGCCCTCCATTTCGCCACTAAGGGTAGGGTTTGGGAGTTATGAAAGAAAATGGGCTAGGGTTGAATTATAAGAGTGTGGTTGGTACAGAAGGTCCCAACCCTAGGGTTTGGAATCATGAATGGGAAAATGAAAAAGCTGATTTTTTCCGAAGTGTAACCCTAGGAGGCCAAAATCCTTTTCACAGAAAGTGTATATGAGTACGTTTCAGACCATTTGGAGTCGATTGGTACCCCCTTTTAGTGACACTTAAAATTTTTCCCTAACATTTTTTTTTTTTTACTGTTTGAGTGGATAGATCTTTGAAAATGACTTACTGTTGCAGCCCTCCATTTCGCCACTAGGGGTAGGGTTTGGGAGTTATGAAAGAAAATGGGCTAAGGTTGAATTATAAGAGTGTGGTTGGTACAGAAGGTCCCAACCCTAGGGTTTGGAATCATGAATGGGAAAATGAAAAAGCTGATTTTTTCCGAAGTGTAACCCTAGGAGGCCAAAATCCTTTTCACAGAAAGTGTATATGAGTACGTTTCAGACCATTTGGAGTCGATTGGTACCCCCTTTTAGTGACACTTACATTTTTTCCCTAACATTTTTTTTTTTTTACTGTTTGAGTGGATAGATCTTTGAAAATGACTTACTGTTGCAGCCCTCCATTTCGCCACTAAGGGTAGGGTTTGGGAGTTATGAAAGAAAATGGGCTAGGGTTGAATTATAAGAGTGTGGTTGGTACAGAAGGTCCCAACCCTAGGGTTTGGAATCATGAATGGGAAAATGAAAAAGCTGATTTTTTCCGAAGTGTAACCCTAGGAGGCCAAAATCCTTTTCACAGAAAGTGTATATGAGTACGTTTCAGACCATTTGGAGTCGATTGGTACCCCCTTTTAGTGACACTTAAATTTTTTCCCTAACATTTTTTTTTTTTTACTGTTTGAGTGGATAGATCTTTGAAAATGACTTACTGTTGCAGCCCTCCATTTCGCCACTAAGGGTAGGGTTTGGGAGTTATGAAAGAAAATGGGCTAGGGTTGAATTATAAGAGTGTGGTTGGTACAGAAGGTCCCAACCCTAGGGTTTGGAATCATGAATGGGAAAATGAAAAAGCTGATTTTTTCCGAAGTGTAACCCTAGGAGGCCAAAATCCTTTTCACAGAAAGTGTATATGAGTACGTTTCAGACCATTTGGAGTCGATTGGTACCCCCTTTTAGTGACACTTAAATTTTTTCCCTAACATTTTTTTTTTTTTACTGTTTGAGTGGATAGATCTTTGAAAATGACTTACTGTTGCAGCCCTCCATTTCGCCACTAAGGGTAGGGTTTGGGAGTTATGAAAGAAAATGGGCTAGGGTTGAATTATAAGAGTGTGGTTGGTACAGAAGGTCCCAACCCTAGGGTTTGGAATCATGAATGGGAAAATGAAAAAGCTGATTTTTTCCGAAGTGTAACCCTAGGAGGCCAAAATCCTTTTCACAGAAAGTGTATATGAGTACGTTTCAGACCATTTGGAGTCGATTGGTACCCCCTTTTAGTGACACTTACATTTTTTCCCTAACATTTTTTTTTTTTTACTGTTTGAGTGGATAGATCTTTGAAAATGACTTACTGTTGCAGCCCTCCATTTCGCCACTAGGGGTAGGGTTTGGGAGTTATGAAAGAAAATGGGCTAAGGTTGAATTATAAGAGTGTGGTTGGTACAGAAGGTCCCAACCCTAGGGTTTGGAATCATGAATGGGAAAATGAAAAAGCTGATTTTTTCCGAAGTGTAACCCTAGGAGGCCAAAATCCTTTTCACAGAAAGTGTATATGAGTACGTTTCAGACCATTTGGAGTCGATTGGTACCCCCTTTTAGTGACACTTACATTTTTTCCCTAACATTTTTTTTTTTTTACTGTTTGAGTGGATAGATCTTTGAAAATGACTTACTGTTGCAGCCCTCCATTTCGCCACTAAGGGTAGGGTTTGGGAGTTATGAAAGAAAATGGGCTAGGGTTGAATTATAAGAGTGTGGTTGGTACAGAAGGTCCCAACCCTAGGGTTTGGAATCATGAATGGGAAAATGAAAAAGCTGATTTTTTCCGAAGTGTAACCCTAGGAGGCCAAAATCCTTTTCACAGAAAGTGTATATGAGTACGTTTCAGACCATTTGGAGTCGATTGGTACCCCCTTTTAGTGACACTTAAATTTTTTCCCTAACATTTTTTTTTTTTTACTGTTTGAGTGGATAGATCTTTGAAAATGACTTACTGTTGCAGCCCTCCATTTCGCCACTAAGGGTAGGGTTTGGGAGTTATGAAAGAAAATGGGCTAGGGTTGAATTATAAGAGTGTGGTTGGTACAGAAGGTCCCAACCCTAGGGTTTGGAATCATGAATGGGAAAATGAAAAAGCTGATTTTTTCCGAAGTGTAACCCTAGGAGGCCAAAATCCTTTTCACAGAAAGTGTATATGAGTACGTTTCAGACCATTTGGAGTCGATTGGTACCCCCTTTTAGTGACACTTAAATTTTTTCCCTAACATTTTTTTTTTTTTACTGTTTGAGTGGATAGATCTTTGAAAATGACTTACTGTTGCAGCCCTCCATTTCGCCACTAAGGGTAGGGTTTGGGAGTTATGAAAGAAAATGGGCTAGGGTTGAATTATAAGAGTGTGGTTGGTACAGAAGGTCCCAACCCTAGGGTTTGGAATCATGAATGGGAAAATGAAAAAGCTGATTTTTTCCGAAGTGTAACCCTAGGAGGCCAAAATCCTTTTCACAGAAAGTGTATATGAGTACGTTTCAGACCATTTGGAGTCGATTGGTACCCCCTTTTAGTGACACTTAAAATTTTTCCCTAACATTTTTTTTTTTTTACTGTTTGAGTGGATAGATCTTTGAAAATGACTTACTGTTGCAGCCCTCCATTTCGCCACTAGGGGTAGGGTTTGGGAGTTATGAAAGAAAATGGGCTAAGGTTGAATTATAAGAGTGTGGTTGGTACAGAAGGTCCCAACCCTAGGGTTTGGAATCATGAATGGGAAAATGAAAAAGCTGATTTTTTCCGAAGTGTAACCCTAGGAGGCCAAAATCCTTTTCACAGAAAGTGTATATGAGTACGTTTCAGACCATTTGGAGTCGATTGGTACCCCCTTTTAGTGACACTTAAATTTTTTCCCTAACATTTTTTTTTTTTTACTGTTTGAGTGGATAGATCTTTGAAAATGACTTACTGTTGCAGCCCTCCATTTCGCCACTAAGGGTAGGGTTTGGGAGTTATGAAAGAAAATGGGCTAGGGTTGAATTATAAGAGTGTGGTTGGTACAGAAGGTCCCAACCCTAGGGTTTGGAATCATGAATGGGAAAATGAAAAAGCTGATTTTTTCCGAAGTGTAACCCTAGGAGGCCAAAATCCTTTTCACAGAAAGTGTATATGATTACGTTTCAGACCATTTGGAGTCGATTGGTACCCCCTTTTAGTGACACTTAAAATTTTTCCCTAACATTTTTTTTTTTTTACTGTTTGAGTGGATAGATCTTTGAAAATGACTTACTGTTGCAGCCCTCCATTTCGCCACTAGGGGTAGGGTTTGGGAGTTATGAAAGAAAATGGGCTAAGGTTGAATTATGAGAGTGTGGTTGGTACAGAAGGTCCCAACCCTAGGGTTTGGAATCATGAATGGGAAAATGAAAAAGCTGATTTTTTCCGAAGTGTAACCCTAGGAGGCCAAAATCCTTTTCACAGAAAGTGTATATGAGTACGTTTCAGACCATTTGGAGTCGATTGGTACCCCCTTTTAGTGACACTTAAATTTTTTCCCTAACATTTTTTTTTTTTTACTGTTTGAGTGGATAGATCTTTGAAAATGACTTACTGTTGCAGCCCTCCATTTCGCCACTAAGGGTAGGGTTTGGGAGTTATGAAAGAAAATGGGCTAGGGTTGAATTATAAGAGTGTGGTTGGTACAGAAGGTCCCAACCCTAGGGTTTGGAATCATGAATGGGAAAATGAAAAAGCTGATTTTTTCCGAAGTGTAACCCTAGGAGGCCAAAATCCTTTTCACAGAAAGTGTATATGAGTACGTTTCAGACCATTTGGAGTCGATTGGTACCCCCTTTTAGTGACACTTAAATTTTTTCCCTAACATTTTTTTTTTTTTACTGTTTGAGTGGATAGATCTTTGAAAATGACTTACTGTTGCAGCCCTCCATTTCGCCACTAAGGGTAGGGTTTGGGAGTTATGAAAGAAAATGGGCTAGGGTTGAATTATAAGAGTGTGGTTGGTACAGAAGGTCCCAACCCTAGGGTTTGGAATCATGAATGGGAAAATGAAAAAGCTGATTTTTTCCGAAGTGTAACCCTAGGAGGCCAAAATCCTTTTCACAGAAAGTGTATACACTGTAAAAAAATATTAGTTGACTCAACTTAAAAACACGTGTAACCTGGTTGCCTTGAATTTTTGAGTTAATTGAAAATAATACATTAAGTTAACTAAACGAGGCAATTAAGTTGGGTCAACTTGAGATGACTAGTTGATCTGACAAATAAGACCGGTTCCATCAACTAAGGAGTTATTGTTAACACAACATTCTATTTAGTGGATCCAACTCAAATTATGAGTCATATCAACTAACCTATTTGAGTTGAGTCAACTCAAGTTGTCATTGACTTAACAACATTATGAAGTGGTTTGGACTTGTATTTTGAATTTGTATTGACCAAACTTTTTAGTTATATTAACTTTATAAAGCTTGTTGTATTAACTTTTCCACAAAAGTAACCTGGTTGCCTTGAAAATTTAAGTTTTCCTAACTTTTCCTGAAGTTAACATGACAAATTCCCTTTGCTATACATCATTTTAACCAAACTGCTTGTAATAACAGACACAAATATGCAAACATGATGTATAAGTAAAGAAGACAACATTTAGATTGATATGTGCAACTTTTATTATATATAAAAAACATTTTTTAAAAAGATTAAGAGGGGAAATATACATTCCATCCAACAATAAACAATACAAAAACATTTATGAAAAAACAAATCTCAGGACTCCAACGCCGACTTCCAACACACAGAGACATCATTTTAACAAAACAGAGTGTGTGTGTGTGTGTGCAAGTGCATGCTTGAGTGTGAGTGTGCATGTGTAAGTGTGTGTGTATGTGAGCACGAGTGGGCGAGTTTGTGTGTGAGTGTGCGGGTTCGAGTGCATGAGTGAGTGCAAGTGAGTGAGTGTGTGAGAGTGAGTGAATGCATGTGAGTAACACTTTCCCTTGAACACAATAAGTAACAACATAAATAACAATACAGCATTAGTTTTAGTGTACAGAACATATAAAAGACTTCAATCTCAGGGCTCAAACCCACTTCAGTGTGAGTGCACACTTCCCTCACATCACATCAGCTGTTTGTATGCGAGTGTGTGAGTGCAAATGAGTGTGTGTGCATATGTGTGAGTGAGTGTGCGAGAGTGAGTGTGTGCATAGGTGAGATCAAGTGAGTGCGTGTGTGCAAAGCTGAGTGCATGAGTGAGTGTGAGCGATTGCGAGTGTGTGTGTGAGTTCAAGAGAGTGCATGAGTGAATGAGTGTGTGTGAGTGCATGAGAGCAAGTGAGTGACTGTGTGCGTGTGAGTGGGTGAGTGAATGAGCGTGAGTGCGTGTGAGTGAACCTGAGAACACTTTCCACTCGAACACACACACAAACATCAGTTTCCCAAAACATTTCCAACAATGCAGTTGACTGGTGAGCACATCAGATTCCATTATGATTGCATAGCACAAGAACGATAAGTAACAATAAGTAACAATACTAATGTGAGTGAGTGAGTGTGTGAGTGTGAGTGTGTGTGTAGGTGAGATAAAGTGAGTGTGCATGAGTGCATTCGAGTGCATGAGTGAGTGCAAGTGATTGAGTGTGTGAGAGTTCAAGTGAGTTTGCGAATGAGTGTCTGTGTGAGTGTGCGTGTGTGTGTGTGTGTGAGAGAGAGAGAGAGAGAGAGTGAGTGAGAGTGCATGTGAGTAACACTTTCCCTTGAACACGATAAGTAACAATAAGGCATTAGTTCTAGTGCACAGAACATGGAAAAGACTTAGAAAAACAATCTCAGAGCTCAACGCCACTCCAGTGTGAGTGCACACTTCCCTCACATCACATCAGCTGTTTGTATGTGAGTGTGTGGGTGTGTGAGTGTGCCAGAGTTAGTGTGTGCGTAGGTGAGATCAAGTGAGTGTGTGAGTGCGTGTGTGCAAGTGAGTGGATGAGTGAGTGTGAGCGATTGCGAGTGTGTGTGTGTGAGTTCAAGAGAGTGCATGAGTGAATGAGTGTGTGTGAGTGCATGAGAGCAAGTGAGTGACTGTGTGCGTGTGAGTGGGTGAGTGAATGAGCGTGAGTGCGTGTGAGTGAACCTGAGAACACTTTCCACTCGAACACACACACAAACATCAGTTTCCCAAAACATTTCCAACAATGCAGTTGACTGGTGAGCACATCAGATTCCATTATGATTGCATAGCACAAGAACGATAAGTAACAATAAGTAACAATACTAATGTGAGTGAGTGAGTGTGTGAGTGTGAGTGTGTGTGTAGGTGAGATAAAGTGAGTGTGCATGAGTGCATTCGAGTGCATGAGTGAGTGCAAGTGATTGAGTGTGTGAGAGTTCAAGTGAGTTTGCGAATGAGTGTCTGTGTGAGTGTGCGTGTGTGTGTGTGTGTGAGAGAGAGAGAGAGAGAGAGAGTGAGTGAGAGTGCATGTGAGTAACACTTTCCCTTGAACACGATAAGTAACAATAAGGCATTAGTTCTAGTGCACAGAACATGGAAAAGACTTAGAAAAACAATCTCAGAGCTCAACGCCACTCCAGTGTGAGTGCACACTTCCCTCACATCACATCAGCTGTTTGTATGTGAGTGTGTGGGTGTGTGAGTGTGCGAGAGTTAGTGTGTGCGTAGGTGAGATCAAGTGAGTGTGTGAGTGCGTGTGTGCAAGTGAGTGGATGAGTGAGTGTGAGCGATTGCGAGTGTGTGTGTGTGAGTTCAAGAGAGTGCATGAGTGAATGTGTATGAGTGCCTGAGTGAATGAGTGTGTGTGAGTGCATGAGAGCAAGTGAGTGACTGTGTGTGCGTGTGAGTGAGTGAATGAGCGTGAGTGAGTGTGAGTGCGTGTGAGTGAGCCTGAGAACACTTTCCCCTCGAACACACACACAAACATCAGTTTCACAAAACATTTCCAACAATGCAGTTGACTGGTGAGCACATCAGATTCCATTATGATTGCATAGCACAAGAACGATAAGTAACAATAAGTAACAATACTAATGTGAGTGAGTGAGTGTGAGAGTGACTGTGTGTGCAGGTGAGATCAAGTGAGTGTGCATGAGTGCGTTGAGTGCATGAGTGAGTGCAAGTGAGTGAGTGTGTGAGAGTTTAAGTGAGTTTGCGAATGAGTGTCTGTGTGAGTGTGTGTGTGTGTGAGAGAGAGAGTAAGTGAGTGTGCATGTGAGTAACACTTTCCCTTGAACACGATAAGTAACAATAAGGCATTAGTTCTAGTACACAGAACATGGAAAAGACTTAAAAAAACAATCTCAGAGCTCAACCCCACTCCAGTGTGAGTGCACACTTCCCTCACATCACATCAGCTGTTTGTAGGTGAGTGTGTGGGTGTGTGAGTTAGTGTGTGCGTAGGTGAGATCAAGTGAGTGTATGAGTGTGTGTGTGCAAGTGAGTGGATGAGTGAGTGTGTGTGAGTGCAAGTGAGTGATTGCGAGTTGAGTGCGTGAGAGCAAGTGAGTGAGTGTGCGTGTGAGTGAGAGAGTGCTTGTGAGTGAGCCTAAGAACACTTTCCCTTGAACAGACACACAAACATCAGTGAGTGTGTATGAGTGTGTGTGAGTGCGCGTGTGTGTGTGTGTGTGTGTGTGTGTGTGTGTGTGTGTGTGTGTGTGATTGTGCGTGTAAGTTCAAGAGAGTGAGTGAGTGAGTCAGTGAGTGCAAAAACCTCAGTATCTCAGAACTCAAACCCACTCTGCACACATTCTTAGGGTCTTAGGGTGTCTTACACAGGAGTCTGTTCCGGAGTCCATGTACTTTTGGTGAGCACGCGTCTCCTCCTATGTTCAAGATCACCTTTTGGATTACCTCGAAGGTATACTTCAGGTCCTTTGGATAGTCTATGTTAAGGGCGTACAGCAGACCAATTAGAAGAGCAAAGGCGTTGGGGACATCGTTCAGTTCATGAAGAACTATTTCCTCTTCCAACACCAGCGCAACGTCAATGATCTCCTTTGGGAGAAGGTTCGCAGAATTCTCCTCTGTGACCACCAGGATCCCGATGTTCATCCCTTTGAGCATCTCAGCTTCATCATCAGTCGGCTAACGAGATTTAAAAAAAAAAAAAAAAAAACATATCACAAAGCAGCATTGGTTCCTCAAGAATTCTCGGCAGATTAATGATGCATATCATCTATGGGTAATCAAGAGACTTATATTACAGTCTCATATCTTTTGTCTCTAAATAACGAACTAGTTTCCACGACACATCTTTGCATAACCTACACATCAATGTCCATTTGAGTGAGTGAGTGAATGAATGAGTGTCTGTATTGAACTAGTTTCTACAACTCATGAGTTGCACAACTTATTCATGGGTTTCATCAGGTGTACAATCAAGCATCCTAGATTATGAATGCAGACTGCATGATGCTTGATTAATACACCTGTGGCAAGGAACCTGATTAAACCCATGAATACATCAATATCCATATATATAAAAAGAAAAAATACAAATAATATACAGTAGATGCTTCACATACATCACAGGTCTTGTAAAACTTTGAGGGCTCCTCTTTAAGGAAGTAAGGCAGGCCAAGAAGGACAACTGCTCTCTTCTGCTGGTTCGAAATCTGTAAAAAATGACAGACCAAAGGGATTTCTTAAGGGATATTCCACCATTTGGGTTGAATTACTCATTTTCCACCTCCCCACGAGTTTAACAATTGATCTTTACCCTTCTCCTAGTCATCCAGCCGTTCTGAGTTCGGCAATACCACTTTTAGCTCCAGATCATCCAGACCACTAGCATCTCGCCTGCTAGCATCACACTTAAAGGGATATTCCGCCATTTTTGGAAATACGCTCATTTTCCACCTCCCCTCGAGCAAAACAATCGATATTTACCTTGTTTCCGTTCATCCAGCCATTCTGTGAGTCTGGCGATACAACTTTTAGCTTCAGCCTAGCATAGATCATTGAATCGGATTAGACCATTAGCTTCTCGCCTGCTAGCTTCATGTTTAAAAGTGACTAAGATTTTTGGTAATTTTCCCATTTAAAACGTGTCTCCTCTCAAGTTAGAAAGTGCAATAAGACCAACTGAAAATGAAACCTGGCGTTTTTCTAGGCTGATTTGACATGGAACTACACTCTCATCTGGCGTAATAATCAAGGCAACTTGCAAACGTACCATAGGCGCAGTGATATCTTACACAGCATCTGAAAATAGTCCCCATAGACAACAAGCAGTAGTAGTGCCAGTAGCTGCAAGTTGCCTTGATTATTACGCCAGATGAGAGTGTAGTTCCATGTCAAATCAGCCTAGAAAAACGCCAGGGGCCTCATGTACAAAGCTTGCGTACGCACAAAAATGCTGCGTACGCTAACTCTCACGCTCACGTCCGGATGTACAAAGACTGACTTGAACGTGAGAATGTGCGGTCCTCCACGCAAGCTTCATGCCTGGCGTACGCACATTTCCAGTGTGTATCGTCAGTTGGCGACACGTAGAGGCAATGCAGCGCAACAACATTAGTTGATCACGAATCAAGGCCTTTATTTGCACAGCATATTGTGAAATGTGGGCTATTAAAAATAGCACTTCGAAGTCGGCATATGTTTCTAGATAAATGGGCATGCAATGTGCGTTAATACTACCAAACTATGTATGCAACAGCCTATATCTGCAATTAAAACTGTAGTCTTATCAGAGGATATCAAGAATTAGGTAGCCTAATGTGAAACGTATAAATATAGTGCCTATATTAAGGTCCATGATTGTTCACTGGCTTATCAAACATTTCAGATTTCGAAGAGCTTTCCTTCCTCGAAATCTGCGATGAATGGGGTCGGCTTCACGAATATGTCCATGCCTTAAACATTTCCCGGGTGTTTTCACATATTTCCGATAGTTTTCAGTAAAACAAAATACAAATGGGACAAGATGATATGCGTGAATTGAAGCAATTTCCCTGACTGACTGCATAGGCTACTTTGACTTTCCTCGAGTAAGCATTATTGCTGTGACGTTTGTGCAAAATATAGGAATATGATCCAGAAATCGTCATGGCAAAGCTGGATAAACTTCTAATGGGTGCGCGATGCGTGGTCTCTTAGGCTACTCGGACACGAGTATGTATTATTTATGCAGTTATTTTGTAATGCTTGAAATGCCCACCAAACCGCGTTATGTGAACCTTGTCACTTGCAGACTGACCAATGAATATGCCACGGTCTCTGACCCTTGTAGCCACTGCCACGCTCTGCCTCTACTGTTTTTTTTTGTTATTAATTAGATGATAAAGACGTAGGCGACTGTGTCTTTACCATGTTTTCTGATAAGAGCACTTCTACCTCGCAATCGCTGGTAATAAACTTTTAAAACTTTTTCGATTTGATTATATAAATTATTACATTTTGTAGCAGGTTCAAGAACGGATGGATCCACAAATGATGTTTTACTCTTATTAATATTGTGGGATAAGCCATTTTGCCTTCGCGGAGGTCTGAGTTTTCGAGTGGCCTTCTAGTTAGCATATTAAAATGAGTGTGATTGAGGGAGGAGAGAGGGTGGAGTATAATGCTCGTGCATGTGCGCTTAATTTCACGTTATTTGGGATGTACAAAGGAAAGCTGCGTGGATTGCTGCGTACGCATGGTTTCATACATCTGAATTTATTTGTGCGTACGCTTCTTTCCAGATTTTCGCGTACGCAATGTTTTAGTAAGAATTCCACGCAAGTCTTTGTACATGAGGCCCCAGGTTTCATTTTCAGTTGGTCTTATTGCACTTTCTAACTTGAGAGGAGACACGTTTTAAATGGGAAAATTACCAGAAATCTTAGTCACTTTTAAACATGAAGCTAGCAGGCGAGAAGCTAATGGTCTAATCCGATTCAATGATCTATGCTAGGCTGAAGCTAAAAGTTGTATCGCCAGACTCACAGAATGGCTGGATGAACGGGAACAAGGTAAATATCGATTGTTTTGCTCGAGGAAAGGTGGAAAATGAGCGTATTTCCAAAAATGGCGGAATATCCCTTTAAAAGTGACTAAGATTTGCGGTAATTTCTCCATTCTCCCATAGTCTGGCAGCCTAATGCCATAATTTTAGGTCAACCTGGTTTAGTCGGTTAAAGTTTTTTTTTTTTTTTTCAGAATCTAGTAGACATGGGGTAACTCTAAGATTTAGGAGGGTGCCCGGTGATATCCCTTGGGCAACTTCGTATATTAAGCCTTTCTTATCCAATGTGTTGAATATAAGGCGGAGATACTACAGGTGAATAGGGTAAAACATTAACAAGCAGATATCACTATGGAACTCAGCTGATTCAGAAAACCAGTTGATTTCTTAGATCAATATGAAAAATAAATGTATTACAAGTTTTCTGTAATTTAATGTTTGAGTCGGCTATGCAAATTAGGCATGATGTAATTAAATATGCGCTGATTTGCATAAACTCAAAAGGTAAAATCTGAACATTTTATAAAGCTAGTTTCATTTTTGTTTTCTTTTCATTTTGTTGACATAAGAAATAAAGTACATTACAGAGGGAATTATGGATATCTCCTTTAGCCATTCAGTAAATCAGAAAATATTACTAGCCTTTAAAGAAACTCAATTTTCGCCATGTTTTTTGGAATAAACTGTCATGTAAATCAGGCTAAGAGTAATATAGTAACAAACCGTTATGTAAAAACCTTCTAAACGTGGTTAGGTATGAGACCGAAAACTTTTGGTGTATGTAAATGCTTCTGAAGTGGAGATTTTGTCCTCAGAGTGAAAGAGGAGACTCATCCATGGGTGCTAGAAGCCCTCACTTGCATGGCTCTTTAAGGGCTGTTCACACCCAGAACAATAACTATAATGATAACTATCATCAAAATCGTGAAAAAAAAGGTAAATAGCTCCAATATCAAGGTTAGTACTCCCATCAAATGCAAATCAACTCAAATAAAATGTACTTAAATACAGTTCAAGTGAGAGATGGCACCCATGGATGAGTTCCCTCTTTCACTCTGAGAACAAAATCTCCACTTCACAAGCATCTACATACACGAAACTGTTCAGTCTCATACCTAACCATGTTTAAAGTTTTTACAGAGGGGTTTGTTAATATATTATTCTTAGCCTGATTTATATGACATTGTATTCCAAAAAACATGGCGAAAATAGATTTTCTTTAAAGGCTGGAAGTATTTTCTGATTTACTGAATACCTAAACAAGATATCCATAATTCCCTCTGTAATGTACTTTTCATCTCTGTCAACAAAATGAAAAGAAAACTGACTTTATCCAATGTTCAGATTCTATTTGTTTGAGTTTATGCAAAACAGCAAATATTTAATTACATCATGCCTAATTTGCATAGCCGACTACAGAAAAAGTGTAACACATTTATTTTTCATATTGATATAAGTAATCACATAGTGATATCTGCTTTTTAATTTTTTACTCTATTCACCTGTAGTATCTCCGCCTTATATTCAAAACATTGGACAAGACAGGCTTAATATACACAATTGCCCAAGGGATATCAATGGGCACCCTCCTAAATCTTAGTGGTACCCCATGTCTACTAGATTCTGCAAAAAAAAAAAAAAAAAAAAAAAAAAAAACTTTAACCTCCTTGTGATAAACCTTCCCAGAACAGACAGAGTTGATGCTGTTATAGCTGCAAAGAGTAAGCTTGTAAGATGGATAACTATACTTTAAGGTGGAATAGCACTTGGGAGCACTTTGACTCAGCACAGTAATATTATCACTCTTGGATTTTCAGTTTCACTTTGGAGTGAGGATATTACTGCGCCAAATCGAAGTGCTCCCAAGTGCTATTCCGCCACATTTTCTTTTGAGTCACCATACTAGTCGAGTAATTACTTGTGTAACTGTATTTTAAGAGTCATTGCATGAGAAAACCAGGCAGAGCTGGGAAGATGGGGGTCGGCCAAATCGGCTCATACTTTGTATATGTGATAAGTATGTGGAACTATGAACAGCCATATACTTAAAACCCTCCAGCTTTTTTTTGTTATGGAGTTCTGGGACCCCTCTCAGAGACCCTCAAAAATCCAACAATTCATGGCTGAAAATGATTGAAATTGCCATTTCTACCCTGATAAAGATATGAACATAAGCTTTATATTTCCATAGAGCCTAGGTAGCATAGTTTTAAAGACCAAAATGTGCACCGAGGGGTTATCTACACCACTGAAAGCAGAATTTTCCTCCCTCTAAAGTTCGGTCATTTTGAAGAAGCATTATCTCGTATTCGCAGTGGCTTTGGTGGATGGTTTTACTGTTGCTGGAGAAAGGAACATCTACTGATTCAAAAACAATTGTCGTCTAATTGGGCCACACATAATGTGTGCCGTGCCAGGAGGGTCTTTAGCAGGATTTGTCGTGTTTTGGCCTATGATAAACCATATTCAGATCGCCATCACATGGCCATACCATGGCATTACATCACAAACACATGTAATGCCAGATGTTTGCGATGTAATGGCATGGTATGGCCACTCTGTGGCGATCTGAATAGTCTAGTTTCAAATGTATGACAACCCAGAACAATGCATGCAGAGGTCTGCACTCTGAGTGCTTTTCTAGTTAATTAAAGCTTTCTTTAACAATTTGTCATACAGTGACACAAAAATTGACCATAAATTACCCTATAGTGAGATATTATTGCCTGGTTTATTATACTCCAAAACCCGAAAACCCCCCGTAAAGACCCTCCTGGCACGGCGCACATTATGTGTGGCCCAATTAGACGACAATTGTTTTTGAATCAGAAGATGTTCCTCTGTCCAGCAACAGTAAAACCATCCACCAAAGCCACTGCGAATGTGAGATAATGCCTCCTAAAAATGACCAATTTTAGAGGGATGAAAATTCTGCTTTCAGTGGTGCAGATAACCCCCTAGTGCACCTTTTGGTCTTTAAAACTATTCTACCTAAGCTCTATGGAAACATAAAGCTCATGTTCATATCTTTATCAGGATAATCAGGGTAGAAATGGCAATTTCAGTCATTTTCAGCCATGAACTGTTGGATTTTTGAGGTTCTCTGAGAGGGGCCCCAGAACTCCACAACAAAAAAGAGTTAGAGGGTTTTAAGTATATGGCTGTTCATAGTTCCACATACTTATCACATATACAAAGTATGAGCCGATTTGGCCGACCCCCATCTTCCTACCTCCTGTTGGTTTTGCCTGGTTTTCTCGTGCAATGACTCTTAAAAAGGGAAAATGTGGAGGTGTTTGGTCGCTACCAACTTCATCTCTGTTTGGATCCTAATGAATGAACTGGGCTAGTTAAGTGCTAGGAAAGTAGCGCTGTGTGCCAGAGACATTGACTGCACGCATTGAAACGCAAGAGGTATGCATCAACTCATCTGAATTATGGTAATAACGTAGTTTAACATTAAAAAACGATGGAGTGTTTCTTTATGTGTGATGCTAGCAGGCGAGACGCTAATGGTCTAATTAGGCCAGTCAATCTAGCGTTTGACCCATAACTAATTGCAATAGTAATCATTCGAAGTTTTTTTGTGATCCCTAGGTATATCTAATTAACATATTAAAAATCTACCCATTTATATTTAGTGGAACATACTTTTTTTCAAGGTCAAAGGTAGCAATTTCCAATGCATTTTGCCATTGGGATTTACTAGAAAGCTAAATCTGAACAATAGGTACAGTCAGCTTCAAAATAATTGCTGCATTTTGCTTCTATATTGGATACCAAAAGCCTATGCAAAGGGAATATTAGATATATCTTCATATCACCTCAGAAATGAGGAAATCAAGTCAAGTCAAAATCAATGCGTTTCAATGGAAGTACATTATAGAACAAATGATCGTCAATGATATGGTATGATGGAAGTATCTCAGTGCATGCCAACTCACTTGATATGTTGTCTTAAGGTCAATATCTTCCTTATGTGACTTGGCATGCATTGAGATACTTCCATCATACCATATCATTGACAATCATTTGTTCTATAATGTACTTCCATTGAAACGCATTGATTTTGACTTGACTTGATTTCCTCATTTCTGAGGCGATGTGAAGTAATATCTAATATTCCCTTTGCATAGGCTTTTGGTATCCAATATAGAAGCAAAATGCAGCAATTATTTTGAAGCTGACTGTACCTTTTGTTCAGATTTAGTTTTCTAGAAATATATGCAAATCATTGAATATTTAGGTAAAACTGGTCTCATTTGCATATCTAAACATCACATTTCAGAAAACTTGCAATACAAAAAATATTTGCCTTAATGTGAGTAAACAACTGTGAAAGTTTCAATTTGATATCTATAGTTTAAAATGTTACCCATTTCACTTGTAGTAAATCCCAATGGCAAAATGCATTGGAAATTGCTACCTTTGACCTTGAATAAAAATATGTTCCACTAAATATAAATGGGTAGATTTTTAATATGTGATGCAGGAGGGTTTAAGGATCAATAAAAAGTATGAACCATTACTATTGCAATTAGTTTAAGTTTTGGCCCTTTTTTGAGCTAGATTGACTGGCCTAAATCAGATTAATTGATCTAAGATAGGCTGGAGCTAAAAGTGGTATCACCAGACTCCGAGAAAGGTTGGATTAACTGGAGAAAGGTAAAAAAAACAAAAAAACAATGAGTTTAATTACCCAAATGGTGGAATATCCATTTAAGCAGAATCTTCACAGGGGTTGCATGAGATGACTGTTTACAATGGTTTAAGATTGACGTAAAACTACTCACATCTTCATCCAGAGACTGGAGAAGGACCTGTAGTTCTTCGCCAGGATTGTCTCTTGCCCTGTATAACCTCAGGAACCTTGGCACAAATTCATCAAGTCGATCAAAAAAGGTCTTCTTGAGGTCTACGGACACAATCCGTCTGAATTCTGTCGCAATCTACTCAAAATGAAAGACACAAAATGGGAATATGTTGTATTAATGATAGTAAACAGAAACAAGCTGTGACAATGTTTCACCTACTCATGGGTTTCATCAGGTCCCTTTCCAAAGGTGTAATAATCTAGCAGCACCATGTCGTCTGCATTCATAATGTCGGTGCTTGATTTTATACATCTGTGAAAAGGGACCTGATGAAACCCATGAATAGGTTAAGGGGATCAATATCAATAGTGCTCAAAATCCTATATTTGAAAAAGTTGAAATTATATTTACCTGTCGCTCTGAAAATAAAGCAGACCACCTGCTTTTTACATCCTTCACTAGGGGCTCATCTCCGATGACCTCTTTCCTTCTGAGAGAAAAGGTGCTCTCCATGAGGACATCCACTTTCCTTCCATCGAAAGTCCTTTTCTTCATCTCATCCTCCAAAGCACATCGCTCCTCTTCAAGAGTGTTTGAGGTCTTTCCATTAGGAAAATCGGGCAGGAAATTGACCTCGGACTTTCTTGGCTTTTGCCTTTTTCTTTTCAACCCTGAGGCTGGCTGCTTGCTGTTCACAGACAGCTCCAATGACCCAGCAATCCGGAGCTTCTGTCTAAAATTGCCCATTTTAAACACCAGCCTGTACCTCCACCCATACCACCCACAGGAAGAGCCCCTTTCCATTAGGCATGGATATCTATCAATGAGTGATTTTGCCACCAGGCCGCACTCTGCACTTGTTGGATGTGTTTTAAAGGAATACATGGCCTCTGCTAGTTTGTCTAGGATGTCTGTTTTTAACTCTTTCGGCACATCCTTCCCATCCGACATCAGCGAACCATCTTTAGCAAATGCATCGTTTCCAGTTTTGAGTCTTAACTCAACATCAGAACTAAATTTTGGAATCTTAAAGGGATCTGGCCACGGCCTATCACGAACAGGGGTCGAACTTTCTGATGTTGATGGAAAGCTTGCGGTGACAGTGAGAGGGGTATCTGAAAGGCTATCAGATGAGGGCTCTGAAGCTGGCTTTTGGAAAACTCTAAGGGTAGCTCTCTCTGAAGGCAAATCTGACATGTGTGTTAAGTTGCAAAGTTCATTGTCAAAAGCAGGGTCCTGAAATTGGACCACTAATGGTCCTTCTAACCCAAGTTCTTGTTGCAGTAAGCTCACAAGTTCTTCCAATGTTGTGGGAAGAACTTCCAGATGCAGTCTTCTGATGTCTTCCGGGGCAAGAATGACACGAAACAGCATGGTTCCTAAAAAAAGACACAAAAGACAAAGACAAACAAAAGAAATAAGGTGAAACTAGCATGCGTGGAATGTGAAAGACAGTGCAACGTTGCAACAGTGCAGTGTCAACGTTTCATCAATTAATTTCATCAATTCATAAAGACAACAGTTAGATGAGCAGACTGGTTAAGAGTTAACTGTGACCTTCAATCATTTTTTATTCCATATTAGAATAAAATAATACTAACCTTAGTGAAGCAAAAAAGATTTTGGTGAGACGTATTGTTTCCCTTGAACAGTGTAGAGTGACAGTGGACAGTAGCTGTTCAACTCCTGCGGGTCAATGATGGATACTTCAGAGGTTGTATTTAAGCACAGTTCATAGCAGCGGAGGTGTTCGATATACCAGGCTGTAAAATGCTGCACTATGAATGACAAGTTTTGTGACACAACAAGTACTTTAAGTATTTTCCCAAAGTCTGGGAGCCCACAAGTCTGACCAAAAGACACAACCATGCCCTCTGTATATTTAGTGCCATGCAAGGACGCACTAGATGTAAGGCCCACAGAGTTTACGGAGTTGTACTTTTGTCGAATAGCCGTCCTGACTGAAGAATCCAAAATGTCTGGTGAAACATTGGTGACATTCACCACCTCCAAGTCAGGTTTGAAAACATATGGCATATCCAGCTGGTAGGCAAGAAAGAGTTGATGGTGTCTGGACAAGGTCAGTAGAATGTTTTTGAAATTGTTCACGTCCCTTACAACCTTTTTGAAAAAACTATGCTTTGCCTCAAAGCGAATAGTCCAAAAATCCACCAAGGGACCGAAGCACCGGACAAGGTGTGGATAATGTTCAATGAAGTGATGCTTAGGTCTCAGTTTGAAGTCTGGAAAAACCTCCTTGAGCAAGTTCCTGTGCTCTGAAATTTTACATTCCATATAACTTATAGATTCATCTGTGAATTTTGAGCAGCACAGTATTTCCGCAATGTCCTTTAAATCCATAAGAATGCCCCATGTTTTGTCATCCTCAGGCACTAAATGGCCTATCATGAGTGGAAGCAACCGTAACAAGGTCCAATTCTCATGGCCGTTGCCTCCAATTGATCCTTTTAAACGAAAGGTTGGAGATATTTTTTGAGGTCTGTTAACTCTATCAGCAAATCTATAAGGAAATGTCTGAATTACATTGTTCAGTTCATCCAGTGTGAAACATTTTCTTGAAATGAAATCCTTTAAACAAATCCCCAGCTCCACCGGAACTATTCCCTCAAATAGATCGTGCAAGAGGTCTGGAGGGAATCCTCTTGCAGTTTCAAAATAAGACAACTTGTTCAATGCACAGCCTCGCTTCACTCCATCAACATGTGTCAACGTTTCATTTTGCTGCAGTTCAGACAAACAGTTATCGAGGGACTCTTGGGTCCTCAGGGGAAATGCTCCACTCTTTACTTCATAATGTTGTATATCCTCACGACTGGCTAAACAAAATCTACAGACCTTCCCTGCACTGAAATTTTCTTGAAACCCAGCTAATGAGTGTGCACCAAGGTTATCAGATGATACATAAAGAAGTGTGCCAGTTACACTTGCTCCTAATCTCTGTACATAAAGGCCCTGATTTTCAAGCACCTCAATATCTTTCAGAAGAGGCTCAAGAATCCTATCATATCCAAACGTTTTGATGTCACTACTGTTACACAAAGTTGCAAGATAGATAGATGAAAGAGAAGATCTATATTTCAGAGGTAGATTAGCAATCACCCAATAGACACCACAAATCTTGTGTTTTTTTCTAGAGGTACCCAAGGGATTACATACCTCAAATTCGTCTATGTACAACCCTAAAGCAATGTGAAATTCCTCACCAGAGAGAAGAGGATTCTCCTTCCGATATGAACCATCATAAAATGAACTGTACTGACTTGTTTCTGAGTCTGAGCTACTTTCCAGCAGAACTTTATCAAGTACGTCATTTCTATTTAGCAACTCTGTGAGAAGGCGCAAAACTGGCACATAAGTAAAGGTTCTCTTTCTGGTAGCGTCTAGTACATATTCAATTGGTTCAATGACAGTGAAATTGTCTTTAAAGTATGTAGATCTCTTATGACTTGTGCCAAGCTGACCCTCTTTAGACAGGAAATTTAAGGGGCTTGCTCTCTGAACAATGTCAGACACCTGAGTAAGTATAGAGACATCAGGGTTGCAATTATGCTGCTGCAATGTGCTTCTTATTGATCTAATACTATAATCTTGAGCTATGCGGTTAATTTCATAGAGGTCATCCACTATTTCTTGAATTGCGGATTTAGATATATGCAAGACTGTTTGCATACGTAAAAACAAGGAAGCAAGACTATGCTTAATGGAATTCTCAATGCCATCTTCCTGGTGGTCAAGATAATCATCATCGTCATCATCAGAACATAACTCATTAGGTTCTACTTGTTCATAGTCTACAACAGCATGGTCCTCTATTCCAAAATGAATAAGATCCGGTCTAATATCATCTAAACTAGGAGCTTGATGATACCTGCTCTTATGAGCTTTAAAAGTGTTAAAGACGTTTGACTTGAAGGAACACTGTTTAAAAGGGCAATTCACCGTTTCTGTGTTTTTCACATGCTTCCCTAAATGAACAAAGTACTTCGCAACATCGAAGGGCTCACAAAAAGCACATAATTCACATAAAAGCTGTGCATTTACTGGCACAGAATGTAGTTGTCTTTCATGTTGGGCCACCAAATGCCTTTTTAGAGCCACCTGAGTTTTAAAGGTACAAGGGCAGTCTCTGTGAATACATGGCAGAGGGCAAGAGGGTCCATGGTGTCCGTGTTTAAATTTGTAATGTCTAATAATAGTCCTCTGATTTCCTGAAGAAAAACAGCAAAACTTACAGGCCCACTGCATGAATTGGCAATTCAATTGTCAAACTGAAGTATCCTCCAACCAGTTATTTCTGAGGGAAAAAAAAGAGAGAAAACAATGAGCCAACAATGCATGCTTGAAAATGCAACAAGAAGTTCAAGAATTCATATTATCGACAGTTAAACATATTATGTTGCATTGCATTAATCAGGCTTTTCTAAACACGACCACTGCGCCTCACCTAACACACAGGTACAACATAATGGTAAAGTGCCTCTTCAAAAACTAAAAGTAGCTAAATTCACACAAATTTCAATGAATTAATTCCTATATAGTCGTACAATTACAATTACATTTTAAGCTAGACATACGCTTATTTTATATCAAGATAATTTACATAAAATACGCACAGCCAGATATTCAAAGTGAGAAAAAGTGTGACTGAATGTCTTTGCTTATCTGTAATCCTTCTACATAACCAGCACAATTACTAACTGGATATTTCGATTTCTTTCACACCAGTGTCCATATAAAATCAACCCATTTGGATCTACATGATTAACATAAACATGGTGGTTCAGATTCCTCTTTATAAAATGTAACTAATGCAAATCACTCACTGAAGGGAGGGAAAGTGAATTTATTTGATTAACTAATCAACTCGTGCCCACAATGTAACAGTGCTGCACCACCACATGGTAGCCGAAATGCAGTGAGGTGCTCGACGAAGTCGCAGAACAAGTGCACAATGAGAACAAGTGCACCGTCATCAGAACATGCTTGATTTGAATTGGAAATGGCGGCATACATGCGCAAGAAAGTTGAACACTTATTAAACTACACATTTTGCATGCCTTCATAGTACAAACGTCATCTGGATAGTAATATGCTAAATTAATCTTTACACGGAGAAATGCATGAACGTCTTCAGTCTTTCTTACAAACTAATGTACGATAATTAGCTAGCCTAACTTATGCAATATGCTTACAAAATGTTAGGTTATCACGTTGAGTAGTTGGTTGCGTGCTTAGCATTTTTATACGAAAGCAATTTTAAGATAGTTAGGTCTTGAAAGCCAGTTAGCTAATGCTAGGTGCCCGTTGCACCTGATGGCACACTTGAGTTGGAAATGGCTTGACACTTATTAAACTACATCTTTTGTATGACTTAGTATACACGTCACGTGGATATTACTATTCATGTTACATTAATCTTAACACCGAGAAACAACTTTGAGACGAATAGGTCTTGAAAATACAGTTAATTAATGCTACGTTTTTCTATTAGCTAGGGCTAGCTTCCATTTTGTTGTAACGTAGCAGCTAAACGTTAACGTTCGCGTGAGTGAAATGTCAGTAAATCCGTGTTTTACGACTATATACATGTTCTATTTCTTAAAATACAACCCAATCCATTTTGAATCAACAATGAGTTGCTAAAGAGAGGTTCACTCACCAAAAAACGGATTTTCCCTGGATATTCAGTCAGGACAGGGTCATAAAATGGCTGTCGGTTATCTTCGCAGCAGACCAACTGTGAAGGTGAAGGTCATCCTCACGAATTCGAACCTCGAGGTGTGGCTGCTAGGTGACTGCGCATGCGTGTTTTCATGACGCATCGTTAGACGTAGATGAACTATGACAACTAGTCGATATGACAAGAAAAAATAAGTTGTCCCAACTGTGTCGTTGGTTTTCACCACTAAAACTCAAATATATAAGTTATATGAACGACATAGTTAAATTTAAGTCAACTTGACTTAATTTTACAAGTTGATATAACTAAAAGGGAAAATATTTTTTTACAGTGTATGAGTACGTTTCAGACCATTTGGAGTCGATTGGTACCCCCTTTTAGTGACACTTAAAATTTTTCCCTAACATTTTTTTTTTTTTACTGTTTGAGTGGATAGATCTTTGAAAATGACTTACTGTTGCAGCCCTCCATTTCGCCACTAGGGGTAGGGTTTGGGAGTTATGAAAGAAAATGGGCTAAGGTTGAATTATAAGAGTGTGGTTGGTACAGAAGGTCCCAACCCTAGGGTTTGGAATCATGAATGGGAAAATGAAAAAGCTGATTTTTTCCGAAGTGTAACCCTAGGAGGCCAAAATCCTTTTCACAGAAAGTGTATATGAGTACGTTTCAGACCATTTGGAGTCGATTGGTACCCCCTTTTAGTGACACTTACATTTTTTCCCTAACATTTTTTTTTTTTTACTGTTTGAGTGGATAGATCTTTGAAAATGACTTACTGTTGCAGCCCTCCATTTCGCCACTAAGGGTAGGGTTTGGGAGTTATGAAAGAAAATGGGCTAGGGTTGAATTATAAGAGTGTGGTTGGTACAGAAGGTCCCAACCCTAGGGTTTGGAATCATGAATGGGAAAATGAAAAAGCTGATTTTTTCCGAAGTGTAACCCTAGGAGGCCAAAATCCTTTTCACAGAAAGTGTATATGAGTACGTTTCAGACCATTTGGAGTCGATTGGTACCCCCTTTTAGTGACACTTACATTTTTTCCCTAACATTTTTTTTTTTTTACTGTTTGAGTGGATAGATCTTTGAAAATGACTTACTGTTGCAGCCCTCCATTTCGCCACTAAGGGTAGGGTTTGGGAGTTATGAAAGAAAATGGGCTAGGGTTGAATTATAAGAGTGTGGTTGGTACAGAAGGTCCCAACCCTAGGGTTTGGAATCATGAATGGGAAAATGAAAAAGCTGATTTTTTCCGAAGTGTAACCCTAGGAGGCCAAAATCCTTTTCACAGAAAGTGTATATGAGTACGTTTCAGACCATTTGGAGTCGATTGGTACCCCCTTTTAGTGACACTTAAATTTTTTCCCTAACATTTTTTTTTTTTTACTGTTTGAGTGGATAGATCTTTGAAAATGACTTACTGTTGCAGCCCTCCATTTCGCCACTAAGGGTAGGGTTTGGGAGTTATGAAAGAAAATGGGCTAGGGTTGAATTATAAGAGTGTGGTTGGTACAGAAGGTCCCAACCCTAGGGTTTGGAATCATGAATGGGAAAATGAAAAAGCTGATTTTTTCCGAAGTGTAACCCTAGGAGGCCAAAATCCTTTTCACAGAAAGTGTATATGAGTACGTTTCAGACCATTTGGAGTCGATTGGTACCCCCTTTTAGTGACACTTACATTTTTTCCCTAACATTTTTTTTTTTTTACTGTTTGAGTGGATAGATCTTTGAAAATGACTTACTGTTGCAGCCCTCCATTTCGCCACTAAAGGTAGGGTTTGGGAGTTATGAAAGAAAATGGGCTAGGGTTGAATTATAAGAGTGTGGTTGGTACAGAAGGTCCCAACCCTAGGGTTTGGAATCATGAATGGGAAAATGAAAAAGCTGATTTTTTCCGAAGTGTAACCCTAGGAGGCCAAAATCCTTTTCACAGAAAGTGTATATGAGTACGTTTCAGACCATTTGGAGTCGATTGGTACCCCCTTTTAGTGACACTTAAAATTTTTCCCTAACATTTTTTTTTTTTTACTGTTTGAGTGGATAGATCTTTGAAAATGACTTACTGTTGCAGCCCTCCATTTCGCCACTAGGGGTAGGGTTTGGGAGTTATGAAAGAAAATGGGCTAAGGTTGAATTATAAGAGTGTGGTTGGTACAGAAGGTCCCAACCCTAGGGTTTGGAATCATGAATGGGAAAATGAAAAAGCTGATTTTTTCCGAAGTGTAACCCTAGGAGGCCAAAATCCTTTTCACAGAAAGTGTATATGAGTACGTTTCAGACCATTTGGAGTCGATTGGTACCCCCTTTTAGTGACACTTAAATTTTTTCCCTAACATTTTTTTTTTTTTACTGTTTGAGTGGATAGATCTTTGAAAATGACTTACTGTTGCAGCCCTCCATTTCGCCACTAAGGGTAGGGTTTGGGAGTTATGAAAGAAAATGGGCTAGGGTTGAATTATAAGAGTGTGGTTGGTACAGAAGGTCCCAACCCTAGGGTTTGGAATCATGAATGGGAAAATGAAAAAGCTGATTTTTTCCGAAGTGTAACCCTAGGAGGCCAAAATCCTTTTCACAGAAAGTGTATATGATTACGTTTCAGACCATTTGGAGTCGATTGGTACCCCCTTTTAGTGACACTTAAAATTTTTCCCTAACATTTTTTTTTTTTTACTGTTTGAGTGGATAGATCTTTGAAAATGACTTACTGTTGCAGCCCTCCATTTCGCCACTAGGGGTAGGGTTTGGGAGTTATGAAAGAAAATGGGCTAAGGTTGAATTATGAGAGTGTGGTTGGTACAGAAGGTCCCAACCCTAGGGTTTGGAATCATGAATGGGAAAATGAAAAAGCTGATTTTTTCCGAAGTGTAACCCTAGGAGGCCAAAATCCTTTTCACAGAAAGTGTATATGAGTACGTTTCAGACCATTTGGAGTCGATTGGTACCCCCTTTTAGTGACACTTAAATTTTTTCCCTAACATTTTTTTTTTTTTACTGTTTGAGTGGATAGATCTTTGAAAATGACTTACTGTTGCAGCCCTCCATTTCGCCACTAAGGGTAGGGTTTGGGAGTTATGAAAGAAAATGGGCTAGGGTTGAATTATAAGAGTGTGGTTGGTACAGAAGGTCCCAACCCTAGGGTTTGGAATCATGAATGGGAAAATGAAAAAGCTGATTTTTTCCGAAGTGTAACCCTAGGAGGCCAAAATCCTTTTCACAGAAAGTGTATATGAGTACGTTTCAGACCATTTGGAGTCGATTGGTACCCCCTTTTAGTGACACTTAAATTTTTTCCCTAACATTTTTTTTTTTTTACTGTTTGAGTGGATAGATCTTTGAAAATGACTTACTGTTGCAGCCCTCCATTTCGCCACTAAGGGTAGGGTTTGGGAGTTATGAAAGAAAATGGGCTAGGGTTGAATTATAAGAGTGTGGTTGGTACAGAAGGTCCCAACCCTAGGGTTTGGAATCATGAATGGGAAAATGAAAAAGCTGATTTTTTCCGAAGTGTAACCCTAGGAGGCCAAAATCCTTTTCACAGAAAGTGTATATGAGTACGTTTCAGACCATTTGGAGTCGATTGGTACCCCCTTTTAGTGACACTTAAAATTTTTCCCTAACATTTTTTTTTTTTTACTGTTTGAGTGGATAGATCTTTGAAAATGACTTACTGTTGCAGCCCTCCATTTCGCCACTAGGGGTAGGGTTTGGGAGTTATGAAAGAAAATGGGCTAAGGTTGAATTATAAGAGTGTGGTTGGTACAGAAGGTCCCAACCCTAGGGTTTGGAATCATGAATGGGAAAATGAAAAAGCTGATTTTTTCCGAAGTGTAACCCTAGGAGGCCAAAATCCTTTTCACAGAAAGTGTATATGAGTACGTTTCAGACCATTTGGAGTCGATTGGTACCCCCTTTTAGTGACACTTACATTTTTTCCCTAACATTTTTTTTTTTTTACTGTTTGAGTGGATAGATCTTTGAAAATGACTTACTGTTGCAGCCCTCCATTTCGCCACTAAGGGTAGGGTTTGGGAGTTATGAAAGAAAATGGGCTAGGGTTGAATTATAAGAGTGTGGTTGGTACAGAAGGTCCCAACCCTAGGGTTTGGAATCATGAATGGGAAAATGAAAAAGCTGATTTTTTCCGAAGTGTAACCCTAGGAGGCCAAAATCCTTTTCACAGAAAGTGTATATGAGTACGTTTCAGACCATTTGGAGTCGATTGGTACCCCCTTTTAGTGACACTTACATTTTTTCCCTAACATTTTTTTTTTTTTACTGTTTGAGTGGATAGATCTTTGAAAATGACTTACTGTTGCAGCCCTCCATTTCGCCACTAAGGGTAGGGTTTGGGAGTTATGAAAGAAAATGGGCTAGGGTTGAATTATAAGAGTGTGGTTGGTACAGAAGGTCCCAACCCTAGGGTTTGGAATCATGAATGGGAAAATGAAAAAGCTGATTTTTTCCGAAGTGTAACCCTAGGAGGCCAAAATCCTTTTCACAGAAAGTGTATATGAGTACGTTTCAGACCATTTGGAGTCGATTGGTACCCCCTTTTAGTGACACTTAAATTTTTTCCCTAACATTTTTTTTTTTTTACTGTTTGAGTGGATAGATCTTTGAAAATGACTTACTGTTGCAGCCCTCCATTTCGCCACTAAGGGTAGGGTTTGGGAGTTATGAAAGAAAATGGGCTAGGGTTGAATTATAAGAGTGTGGTTGGTACAGAAGGTCCCAACCCTAGGGTTTGGAATCATGAATGGGAAAATGAAAAAGCTGATTTTTTCCGAAGTGTAACCCTAGGAGGCCAAAATCCTTTTCACAGAAAGTGTATATGAGTACGTTTCAGACCATTTGGAGTCGATTGGTACCCCCTTTTAGTGACACTTAAAATTTTTCCCTAACATTTTTTTTTTTTTACTGTTTGAGTGGATAGATCTTTGAAAATGACTTACTGTTGCAGCCCTCCATTTCGCCACTAGGGGTAGGGTTTGGGAGTTATGAAAGAAAATGGGCTAAGGTTGAATTATAAGAGTGTGGTTGGTACAGAAGGTCCCAACCCTAGGGTTTGGAATCATGAATGGGAAAATGAAAAAGCTGATTTTTTCCGAAGTGTAACCCTAGGAGGCCAAAATCCTTTTCACAGAAAGTGTATATGAGTACGTTTCAGACCATTTGGAGTCGATTGGTACCCCCTTTTAGTGACACTTACATTTTTTCCCTAACATTTTTTTTTTTTTACTGTTTGAGTGGATAGATCTTTGAAAATGACTTACTGTTGCAGCCCTCCATTTCGCCACTAAGGGTAGGGTTTGGGAGTTATGAAAGAAAATGGGCTAGGGTTGAATTATAAGAGTGTGGTTGGTACAGAAGGTCCCAACCCTAGGGTTTGGAATCATGAATGGGAAAATGAAAAAGCTGATTTTTTCCGAAGTGTAACCCTAGGAGGCCAAAATCCTTTTCACAGAAAGTGTATATGAGTACGTTTCAGACCATTTGGAGTCGATTGGTACCCCCTTTTAGTGACACTTACATTTTTTCCCTAACATTTTTTTTTTTTTACTGTTTGAGTGGATAGATCTTTGAAAATGACTTACTGTTGCAGCCCTCCATTTCGCCACTAAGGGTAGGGTTTGGGAGTTATGAAAGAAAATGGGCTAGGGTTGAATTATAAGAGTGTGGTTGGTACAGAAGGTCCCAACCCTAGGGTTTGGAATCATGAATGGGAAAATGAAAAAGCTGATTTTTTCCGAAGTGTAACCCTAGGAGGCCAAAATCCTTTTCACAGAAAGTGTATATGAGTACGTTTCAGACCATTTGGAGTCGATTGGTACCCCCTTTTAGTGACACTTACATTTTTTCCCTAACATTTTTTTTTTTTTACTGTTTGAGTGGATAGATCTTTGAAAATGACTTACTGTTGCAGCCCTCCATTTCGCCACTAAGGGTAGGGTTTGGGAGTTATGAAAGAAAATGGGCTAGGGTTGAATTATAAGAGTGTGGTTGGTACAGAAGGTCCCAACCCTAGGGTTTGGAATCATGAATGGGAAAATGAAAAAGCTGATTTTTTCCGAAGTGTAACCCTAGGAGGCCAAAATCCTTTTCACAGAAAGTGTATATGAGTACGTTTCAGACCATTTGGAGTCGATTGGTACCCCCTTTTAGTGACACTTAAATTTTTTCCCTAACATTTTTTTTTTTTTACTGTTTGAGTGGATAGATCTTTGAAAATGACTTACTGTTGCAGCCCTCCATTTCGCCACTAAGGGTAGGGTTTGGGAGTTATGAAAGAAAATGGGCTAGGGTTGAATTATAAGAGTGTGGTTGGTACAGAAGGTCCCAACCCTAGGGTTTGGAATCATGAATGGGAAAATGAAAAAGCTGATTTTTTCCGAAGTGTAACCCTAGGAGGCCAAAATCCTTTTCACAGAAAGTGTATATGAGTACGTTTCAGACCATTTGGAGTCGATTGGTACCCCCTTTTAGTGACACTTAAAATTTTTCCCTAACATTTTTTTTTTTTTACTGTTTGAGTGGATAGATCTTTGAAAATGACTTACTGTTGCAGCCCTCCATTTCGCCACTAGGGGTAGGGTTTGGGAGTTATGAAAGAAAATGGGCTAAGGTTGAATTATAAGAGTGTGGTTGGTACAGAAGGTCCCAACCCTAGGGTTTGGAATCATGAATGGGAAAATGAAAAAGCTGATTTTTTCCGAAGTGTAACCCTAGGAGGCCAAAATCCTTTTCACAGAAAGTGTATATGAGTACGTTTCAGACCATTTGGAGTCGATTGGTACCCCCTTTTAGTGACACTTAAATTTTTTCCCTAACATTTTTTTTTTTTTACTGTTTGAGTGGATAGATCTTTGAAAATGACTTACTGTTGCAGCCCTCCATTTCGCCACTAAGGGTAGGGTTTGGGAGTTATGAAAGAAAATGGGCTAGGGTTGAATTATAAGAGTGTGGTTGGTACAGAAGGTCCCAACCCTAGGGTTTGGAATCATGAATGGGAAAATGAAAAAGCTGATTTTTTCCGAAGTGTAACCCTAGGAGGCCAAAATCCTTTTCACAGAAAGTGTATATGAGTACGTTTCAGACCATTTGGAGTCGATTGGTACCCCCTTTTAGTGACACTTAAATTTTTTCCCTAACATTTTTTTTTTTTTACTGTTTGAGTGGATAGATCTTTGAAAATGACTTACTGTTGCAGCCCTCCATTTCGCCACTAAGGGTAGGGTTTGGGAGTTATGAAAGAAAATGGGCTAGGGTTGAATTATAAGAGTGTGGTTGGTACAGAAGGTCCCAACCCTAGGGTTTGGAATCATGAATGGGAAAATGAAAAAGCTGATTTTTTCCGAAGTGTAACCCTAGGAGGCCAAAATCCTTTTCACAGAAAGTGTATATGAGTACGTTTCAGACCATTTGGAGTCGATTGGTACCCCCTTTTAGTGACACTTAAATTTTTTCCCTAACATTTTTTTTTTTTTACTGTTTGAGTGGATAGATCTTTGAAAATGACTTACTGTTGCAGCCCTCCATTTCGCCACTAAGGGTAGGGTTTGGGAGTTATGAAAGAAAATGGGCTAGGGTTGAATTATAAGAGTGTGGTTGGTACAGAAGGTCCCAACCCTAGGGTTTGGAATCATGAATGGGAAAATGAAAAAGCTGATTTTTTCCGAAGTGTAACCCTAGGAGGCCAAAATCCTTTTCACAGAAAGTGTATATGAGTACGTTTCAGACCATTTGGAGTCGATTGGTACCCCCTTTTAGTGACACTTAAAATTTTTCCCTAACATTTTTTTTTTTTTACTGTTTGAGTGGATAGATCTTTGAAAATGACTTACTGTTGCAGCCCTCCATTTCGCCACTAGGGGTAGGGTTTGGGAGTTATGAAAGAAAATGGGCTAAGGTTGAATTATAAGAGTGTGGTTGGTACAGAAGGTCCCAACCCTAGGGTTTGGAATCATGAATGGGAAAATGAAAAAGCTGATTTTTTCCGAAGTGTAACCCTAGGAGGCCAAAATACTTTTCACAGAAAGTGTATATGAGTACGTTTCAGACCATTTGGAGTCGATTGGTACCCCCTTTTAGTGACACTTAAATTTTTTCCCTAACATTTTTTTTTTTTTACTGTTTGAGTGGATAGATCTTTGAAAATGACTTACTGTTGCAGCCCTCCATTTCGCCACTAAGGGTAGGGTTTGGGAGTTATGAAAGAAAATGGGCTAGGGTTGAATTATAAGAGTGTGGTTGGTACAGAAGGTCCCAACCCTAGGGTTTGGAATCATGAATGGGAAAATGAAAAAGCTGATTTTTTCCGAAGTGTAACCCTAGGAGGCCAAAATACTTTTCACAGAAAGTGTATATGAGTACGTTTCAGACCATTTGGAGTCGATTGGTACCCCATTTTAGTGACACTTAAATTTTTTCCCTAACATTTTTTTTTTTTTACTGTTTGAGTGGATAGATCTTTGAAAATGACTTACTGTTGCAGCCCTCCATTTCGCCACTAAGGGTAGGGTTTGGGAGTTATGAAAGAAAATGGGCTAGGGTTGAATTATAAGAGTGTGGTTGGTACAGAAGGTCCCAACCCTAGGGTTTGGAATCATGAATGGGAAAATGAAAAAGCTGATTTTTTCCGAAGTGTAACCCTAGGAGGCCAAAATCCTTTTCACAGAAAGTGTATATGAGTACGTTTCAGACCATTTGGAGTCGATTGGTACCCCCTTTTAGTGACACTTAAATTTTTTCCCTAACATTTTTTTTTTTTTACTGTTTGAGTGGATAGATCTTTGAAAATGACTTACTGTTGCAGCCCTCCATTTCGCCACTAAGGGTAGGGTTTGGGAGTTATGAAAGAAAATGGGCTAGGGTTGAATTATAAGAGTGTGGTTGGTACAGAAGGTCCCAACCCTAGGGTTTGGAATCATGAATGGGAAAATGAAAAAGCTGATTTTTTCCGAAGTGTAACCCTAGGAGGCCAAAATCCTTTTCACAGAAAGTGTATATGAGTACGTTTCAGACCATTTGGAGTCGATTGGTACCCCCTTTTAGTGACACTTAAATTTTTTCCCTAACATTTTTTTTTTTTTACTGTTTGAGTGGATAGATCTTTGAAAATGACTTACTGTTGCAGCCCTCCATTTCGCCACTAAGGGTAGGGTTTGGGAGTTATGAAAGAAAATGGGCTAGGGTTGAATTATAAGAGTGTGGTTGGTACAGAAGGTCCCAACCCTAGGGTTTGGAATCATGAATGGGAAAATGAAAAAGCTGATTTTTTCCGAAGTGTAACCCTAGGAGGCCAAAATCCTTTTCACAGAAAGTGTATATGAGTACGTTTCAGACCATTTGGAGTCGATTGGTACCCCCTTTTAGTGACACTTAAATTTTTTCCCTAACATTTTTTTTTTTTTACTGTTTGAGTGGATAGATCTTTGAAAATGACTTACTGTTGCAGCCCTCCATTTCGCCACTAAGGGTAGGGTTTGGGAGTTATGAAAGAAAATGGGCTAGGGTTGAATTATAAGAGTGTGGTTGGTACAGAAGGTCCCAACCCTAGGGTTTGGAATCATGAATGGGAAAATGAAAAAGCTGATTTTTTCCGAAGTGTAACCCTAGGAGGCCAAAATCCTTTTCACAGAAAGTGTATATGAGTACGTTTCAGACCATTTGGAGTCGATTGGTACCCCCTTTTAGTGACACTTAAAATTTTTCCCTAACATTTTTTTTTTTTTACTGTTTGAGTGGATAGATCTTTGAAAATGACTTACTGTTGCAGCCCTCCATTTCGCCACTAGGGGTAGGGTTTGGGAGTTATGAAAGAAAATGGGCTAAGGTTGAATTATAAGAGTGTGGTTGGTACAGAAGGTCCCAACCCTAGGGTTTGGAATCATGAATGGGAAAATGAAAAAGCTGATTTTTTCCGAAGTGTAACCCTAGGAGGCCAAAATACTTTTCACAGAAAGTGTATATGAGTACGTTTCAGACCATTTGGAGTCGATTGGTACCCCCTTTTAGTGACACTTAAATTTTTTCCCTAACATTTTTTTTTTTTTACTGTTTGAGTGGATAGATCTTTGAAAATGACTTACTGTTGCAGCCCTCCATTTCGCCACTAAGGGTAGGGTTTGGGAGTTATGAAAGAAAATGGGCTAGGGTTGAATTATAAGAGTGTGGTTGGTACAGAAGGTCCCAACCCTAGGGTTTGGAATCATGAATGGGAAAATGAAAAAGCTGATTTTTTCCGAAGTGTAACCCTAGGAGGCCAAAATACTTTTCACAGAAAGTGTATATGAGTACGTTTCAGACCATTTGGAGTCGATTGGTACCCCATTTTAGTGACACTTAAATTTTTTCCCTAACATTTTTTTTTTTTTACTGTTTGAGTGGATAGATCTTTGAAAATGACTTACTGTTGCAGCCCTCCATTTCGCCACTAAGGGTAGGGTTTGGGAGTTATGAAAGAAAATGGGCTAGGGTTGAATTATAAGAGTGTGGTTGGTACAGAAGGTCCCAACCCTAGGGTTTGGAATCATGAATGGGAAAATGAAAAAGCTGATTTTTTCCGAAGTGTAACCCTAGGAGGCCAAAATCCTTTTCACAGAAAGTGTATATGAGTACGTTTCAGACCATTTGGAGTCGATTGGTACCCCCTTTTAGTGACACTTAAATTTTTTCCCTAACATTTTTTTTTTTTTACTGTTTGAGTGGATAGATCTTTGAAAATGACTTACTGTTGCAGCCCTCCATTTCGCCACTAAGGGTAGGGTTTGGGAGTTATGAAAGAAAATGGGCTAGGGTTGAATTATAAGAGTGTGGTTGGTACAGAAGGTCCCAACCCTAGGGTTTGGAATCATGAATGGGAAAATGAAAAAGCTGATTTTTTCCGAAGTGTAACCCTAGGAGGCCAAAATCCTTTTCACAGAAAGTGTATATGAGTACGTTTCAGACCATTTGGAGTCGATTGGTACCCCCTTTTAGTGACACTTAAAATTTTTCCCTAACATTTTTTTTTTTTTACTGTTTGAGTGGATAGATCTTTGAAAATGACTTACTGTTGCAGCCCTCCATTTCGCCACTAGGGGTAGGGTTTGGGAGTTATGAAAGAAAATGGGCTAAGGTTGAATTATGAGAGTGTGGTTGGTACAGAAGGTCCCAACCCTAGGGTTTGGAATCATGAATGGGAAAATGAAAAAGCTGATTTTTTCCGAAGTGTAACCCTAGGAGGCCAAAATCCTTTTCACAGAAAGTGTATATGAGTACGTTTCAGACCATTTGGAGTCGATTGGTACCCCCTTTTAGTGACACTTAAATTTTTTCCCTAACATTTTTTTTTTTTTACTGTTTGAGTGGATAGATCTTTGAAAATGACTTACTGTTGCAGCCCTCCATTTCGCCACTAAGGGTAGGGTTTGGGAGTTATGAAAGAAAATGGGCTAGGGTTGAATTATAAGAGTGTGGTTGGTACAGAAGGTCCCAACCCTAGGGTTTGGAATCATGATTGGGAAAATGAAAAAGCTGATTTTTTCCGAAGTGTAACCCTAGGAGGCCAAAATCCTTTTCACAGAAAGTGTATATGAGTACGTTTCAGACCATTTGGAGTCGATTGGTACCCCCTTTTAGTGACACTTAAAATTTTTCCCTAACATTTTTTTTTTTTTACTGTTTGAGTGGATAGATCTTTGAAAATGACTTACTGTTGCAGCCCTCCATTTCGCCACTAGGGGTAGGGTTTGGGAGTTATGAAAGAAAATGGGCTAAGGTTGAATTATAAGAGTGTGGTTGGTACAGAAGGTCCCAACCCTAGGGTTTGGAATCATGAATGGGAAAATGAAAAAGCTGATTTTTTCCGAAGTGTAACCCTAGGAGGCCAAAATCCTTTTCACAGAAAGTGTATATGAGTACGTTTCAGACCATTTGGAGTCGATTGGTACCCCCTTTTAGTGACACTTAAAATTTTTCCCTAACATTTTTTTTTTTTTACTGTTTGAGTGGATAGATCTTTGAAAATGACTTACTGTTGCAGCCCTCCATTTCGCCACTAGGGGTAGGGTTTGGGAGTTATGAAAGAAAATGGGCTAAGGTTGAATTATAAGAGTGTGGTTGGTACAGAAGGTCCCAACCCTAGGGTTTGGAATCATGAATGGGAAAATGAAAAAGCTGATTTTTTCCGAAGTGTAACCCTAGGAGGCCAAAATCCTTTTCACAGAAAGTGTATATGAGTACGTTTCAGACCATTTGGAGTCGATTGGTACCCCCTTTTAGTGACACTTAAATTTTTTCCCTAACATTTTTTTTTTTTTACTGTTTGAGTGGATAGATCTTTGAAAATGACTTACTGTTGCAGCCCTCCATTTCGCCACTAAGGGTAGGGTTTGGGAGTTATGAAAGAAAATGGGCTAGGGTTGAATTATAAGAGTGTGGTTGGTACAGAAGGTCCCAACCCTAGGGTTTGGAATCATGAATGGGAAAATGAAAAAGCTGATTTTTTCCGAAGTGTAACCCTAGGAGGCCAAAATCCTTTTCACAGAAAGTGTATATGAGTACGTTTCAGACCATTTGGAGTCGATTGGTACCCCCTTTTAGTGACACTTAAAATTTTTCCCTAACATTTTTTTTTTTTTACTGTTTGAGTGGATAGATCTTTGAAAATGACTTACTGTTGCAGCCCTCCATTTCGCCACTAGGGGTAGGGTTTGGGAGTTATGAAAGAAAATGGGCTAAGGTTGAATTATAAGAGTGTGGTTGGTACAGAAGGTCCCAACCCTAGGGTTTGGAATCATGAATGGGAAAATGAAAAAGCTGATTTTTTCCGAAGTGTAACCCTAGGAGGCCAAAATCCTTTTCACAGAAAGTGTATATGAGTACGTTTCAGACCATTTGGAGTCGATTGGTACCCCCTTTTAGTGACACTTACATTTTTTCCCTAACATTTTTTTTTTTTTACTGTTTGAGTGGATAGATCTTTGAAAATGACTTACTGTTGCAGCCCTCCATTTCGCCACTAAGGGTAGGGTTTGGGAGTTATGAAAGAAAATGGGCTAGGGTTGAATTATAAGAGTGTGGTTGGTACAGAAGGTCCCAACCCTAGGGTTTGGAATCATGAATGGGAAAATGAAAAAGCTGATTTTTTCCGAAGTGTAACCCTAGGAGGCCAAAATCCTTTTCACAGAAAGTGTATATGAGTACGTTTCAGACCATTTGGAGTCGATTGGTACCCCCTTTTAGTGACACTTAAATTTTTTCCCTAACATTTTTTTTTTTTTACTGTTTGAGTGGATAGATCTTTGAAAATGACTTACTGTTGCAGCCCTCCATTTCGCCACTAAGGGTAGGGTTTGGGAGTTATGAAAGAAAATGGGCTAGGGTTGAATTATAAGAGTGTGGTTGGTACAGAAGGTCCCAACCCTAGGGTTTGGAATCATGAATGGGAAAATGAAAAAGCTGATTTTTTCCGAAGTGTAACCCTAGGAGGCCAAAATCCTTTTCACAGAAAGTGTATATGAGTACGTTTCAGACCATTTGGAGTCGATTGGTACCCCCTTTTAGTGACACTTAAATTTTTTCCCTAACATTTTTTTTTTTTTACTGTTTGAGTGGATAGATCTTTGAAAATGACTTACTGTTGCAGCCCTCCATTTCGCCACTAAGGGTAGGGTTTGGGAGTTATGAAAGAAAATGGGCTAGGGTTGAATTATAAGAGTGTGGTTGGTACAGAAGGTCCCAACCCTAGGGTTTGGAATCATGAATGGGAAAATGAAAAAGCTGATTTTTTCCGAAGTGTAACCCTAGGAGGCCAAAATCCTTTTCACAGAAAGTGTATATGAGTACGTTTCAGACCATTTGGAGTCGATTGGTACCCCCTTTTAGTGACACTTACATTTTTTCCCTAACATTTTTTTTTTTTTACTGTTTGAGTGGATAGATCTTTGAAAATGACTTACTGTTGCAGCCCTCCATTTCGCCACTAGGGGTAGGGTTTGGGAGTTATGAAAGAAAATGGGCTAAGGTTGAATTATAAGAGTGTGGTTGGTACAGAAGGTCCCAACCCTAGGGTTTGGAATCATGAATGGGAAAATGAAAAAGCTGATTTTTTCCGAAGTGTAACCCTAGGAGGCCAAAATCCTTTTCACAGAAAGTGTATATGAGTACGTTTCAGACCATTTGGAGTCGATTGGTACCCCCTTTTAGTGACACTTACATTTTTTCCCTAACATTTTTTTTTTTTTACTGTTTGAGTGGATAGATCTTTGAAAATGACTTACTGTTGCAGCCCTCCATTTCGCCACTAAGGGTAGGGTTTGGGAGTTATGAAAGAAAATGGGCTAGGGTTGAATTATAAGAGTGTGGTTGGTACAGAAGGTCCCAACCCTAGGGTTTGGAATCATGAATGGGAAAATGAAAAAGCTGATTTTTTCCGAAGTGTAACCCTAGGAGGCCAAAATCCTTTTCACAGAAAGTGTATATGAGTACGTTTCAGACCATTTGGAGTCGATTGGTACCCCCTTTTAGTGACACTTAAATTTTTTCCCTAACATTTTTTTTTTTTTACTGTTTGAGTGGATAGATCTTTGAAAATGACTTACTGTTGCAGCCCTCCATTTCGCCACTAAGGGTAGGGTTTGGGAGTTATGAAAGAAAATGGGCTAGGGTTGAATTATAAGAGTGTGGTTGGTACAGAAGGTCCCAACCCTAGGGTTTGGAATCATGAATGGGAAAATGAAAAAGCTGATTTTTTCCGAAGTGTAACCCTAGGAGGCCAAAATCCTTTTCACAGAAAGTGTATATGAGTACGTTTCAGACCATTTGGAGTCGATTGGTACCCCCTTTTAGTGACACTTAAATTTTTTCCCTAACATTTTTTTTTTTTTACTGTTTGAGTGGATAGATCTTTGAAAATGACTTACTGTTGCAGCCCTCCATTTCGCCACTAAGGGTAGGGTTTGGGAGTTATGAAAGAAAATGGGCTAGGGTTGAATTATAAGAGTGTGGTTGGTACAGAAGGTCCCAACCCTAGGGTTTGGAATCATGAATGGGAAAATGAAAAAGCTGATTTTTTCCGAAGTGTAACCCTAGGAGGCCAAAATCCTTTTCACAGAAAGTGTATATGAGTACGTTTCAGACCATTTGGAGTCGATTGGTACCCCCTTTTAGTGACACTTAAAATTTTTCCCTAACATTTTTTTTTTTTTACTGTTTGAGTGGATAGATCTTTGAAAATGACTTACTGTTGCAGCCCTCCATTTCGCCACTAGGGGTAGGGTTTGGGAGTTATGAAAGAAAATGGGCTAAGGTTGAATTATAAGAGTGTGGTTGGTACAGAAGGTCCCAACCCTAGGGTTTGGAATCATGAATGGGAAAATGAAAAAGCTGATTTTTTCCGAAGTGTAACCCTAGGAGGCCAAAATCCTTTTCACAGAAAGTGTATATGAGTACGTTTCAGACCATTTGGAGTCGATTGGTACCCCCTTTTAGTGACACTTAAATTTTTTCCCTAACATTTTTTTTTTTTTACTGTTTGAGTGGATAGATCTTTGAAAATGACTTACTGTTGCAGCCCTCCATTTCGCCACTAAGGGTAGGGTTTGGGAGTTATGAAAGAAAATGGGCTAGGGTTGAATTATAAGAGTGTGGTTGGTACAGAAGGTCCCAACCCTAGGGTTTGGAATCATGAATGGGAAAATGAAAAAGCTGATTTTTTCCGAAGTGTAACCCTAGGAGGCCAAAATCCTTTTCACAGAAAGTGTATATGAGTACGTTTCAGACCATTTGGAGTCGATTGGTACCCCCTTTTAGTGACACTTAAAATTTTTCCCTAACATTTTTTTTTTTTTACTGTTTGAGTGGATAGATCTTTGAAAATGACTTACTGTTGCAGCCCTCCATTTCGCCACTAGGGGTAGGGTTTGGGAGTTATGAAAGAAAATGGGCTAAGGTTGAATTATGAGAGTGTGGTTGGTACAGAAGGTCCCAACCCTAGGGTTTGGAATCATGAATGGGAAAATGAAAAAGCTGATTTTTTCCGAAGTGTAACCCTAGGAGGCCAAAATCCTTTTCACAGAAAGTGTATATGAGTACGTTTCAGACCATTTGGAGTCGATTGGTACCCCCTTTTAGTGACACTTAAATTTTTTCCCTAACATTTTTTTTTTTTTACTGTTTGAGTGGATAGATCTTTGAAAATGACTTACTGTTGCAGCCCAACATTTCGCCACTAAGGGTAGGGTTTGGGAGTTATGAAAGAAAATGGGCTAGGGTTGAATTATAAGAGTGTGGTTGGTACAGAAGGTCCCAACCCTAGGGTTTGGAATCATGAATGGGAAAATGAAAAAGCTGATTTTTTCCGAAGTGTAACCCTAGGAGGCCAAAATCCTTTTCACAGAAAGTGTATATGAGTACGTTTCAGACCATTTGGAGTCGATTGGTACCCCCTTTTAGTGACACTTAAAATTTTTCCCTAACATTTTTTTTTTTTTACTGTTTGAGTGGATAGATCTTTGAAAATGACTTACTGTTGCAGCCCTCCATTTCGCCACTAGGGGTAGGGTTTGGGAGTTATGAAAGAAAATGGGCTAAGGTTGAATTATGAGAGTGTGGTTGGTACAGAAGGTCCCAACCCTAGGGTTTGGAATCATGAATGGGAAAATGAAAAAGCTGATTTTTTCCGAAGTGTAACCCTAGGAGGCCAAAATCCTTTTCACAGAAAGTGTATATGAGTACGTTTCAGACCATTTGGAGTCGATTGGTACCCCCTTTTAGTGACACTTAAATTTTTTCCCTAACATTTTTTTTTTTTTACTGTTTGAGTGGATAGATCTTTGAAAATGACTTACTGTTGCAGCCCAACATTTCGCCACTAAGGGTAGGGTTTGGGAGTTATGAAAGAAAATGGGCTAGGGTTGAATTATAAGAGTGTGGTTGGTACAGAAGGTCCCAACCCTAGGGTTTGGAATCATGAATGGGAAAATGAAAAAGCTGATTTTTTCCGAAGTGTAACCCTAGGAGGCCAAAATCCTTTTCACAGAAAGTGTATATGAGTACGTTTCAGACCATTTGGAGTCGATTGGTACCCCCTTTTAGTGACACTTAAAATTTTTCCCTAACATTTTTTTTTTTTTACTGTTTGAGTGGATAGATCTTTGAAAATGACTTACTGTTGCAGCCCTCCATTTCGCCACTAGGGGTAGGGTTTGGGAGTTATGAAAGAAAATGGGCTAAGGTTGAATTATAAGAGTGTGGTTGGTACAGAAGGTCCCAACCCTAGGGTTTGGAATCATGAATGGGAAAATGAAAAAGCTGATTTTTTCCGAAGTGTAACCCTAGGAGGCCAAAATCCTTTTCACAGAAAGTGTATATGAGTACGTTTCAGACCATTTGGAGTCGATTGGTACCCCCTTTTAGTGACACTTACATTTTTTCCCTAACATTTTTTTTTTTTTACTGTTTGAGTGGATAGATCTTTGAAAATGACTTACTGTTGCAGCCCTCCATTTCGCCACTAAGGGTAGGGTTTGGGAGTTATGAAAGAAAATGGGCTAGGGTTGAATTATAAGAGTGTGGTTGGTACAGAAGGTCCCAACCCTAGGGTTTGGAATCATGAATGGGAAAATGAAAAAGCTGATTTTTTCCGAAGTGTAACCCTAGGAGGCCAAAATCCTTTTCACAGAAAGTGTTAGGGTTAGGGTTAGGGTTAGGGTTTAGGGTTAGGGTTAGGGTTAGGTGTAGGGGAATGTGAACTTATATTGGCCATTGGCCATAGGTGCACTGGCCTAATGGCACCGCACACACCCAGGGAGTGTATGGGGTTGTGTTAGTGTTAAAGGAATACAAGATCAAATTAAAACTAGAGATTATAAGATATAACTTAGTATATGTGTAATAACAATATAATAACAATGTAATGACAATGTAATAACAATGTAATAAACATACAGTGACCATATCAAGGCTAAAAGCTTTTATAAGTGTGGGTAAATAAGACTATAAAAGAGATTTAGTAAAATAGTGTTAATAACAGTGAAAGCGGTCACTATATATCTAAAACATTGCTAAAAGGAATAAAAGTTAAACAAATATTAATATTACACAGGACAAAGTAGGAAAAAAGACAAGAAATGTAAGAGAATAAGAAGCCTAGAGTTGGGACCTAGAATAAGTGCTTTAGAGGAGGAGTAAGTGCTAAAAAGTGAGATAAGTGCTAAAATACATAAAGCAACAAGCAAGGTGAAAACAAGACAGGCAGGTGTAAGACAAAACCACAAACCACAAAATCAAGGACAAAAGGTTATTAAAGGGGAGGGGGAGGGGGAAAGGACTAGGTTACCCAACCAGGCTAAAGTGGTAGAAAGAGGGGGGAGAGAGAAGAAAGTGAAGAAAAAGAAAAGGGGAAAAATAAAGAGGATATAAGACCTTGTATTCCATATGTGAGACATTTGTAAAAGAAAGAGACAGAGACAAGTAAAAATATCTTTATTAGGATTCATTAAGACCAAGTGGGACGTGAGTTTTTAGTTTATTAATCCAGATTCGTTCAGCTCTCTTCCTTTGTGCTTGTGTCCAGCCAGGATTGCTTTCAAGACCACAAATGTCAAGGAGGGAGATGTCATGAGTCTGAAAATGTGTTACTAAGTGTGTGTTAAGTATGTTTTTTGAAATGTTATGGAGGTGTTGCTTGAGTCTGGCCCGGATGGAGTTGCCTGTTTCACCGATGTAGTGCAAGTGACAGTTGTGACAAGTGATGATGTAAACTGCGTTGGTGGCATCAAGTGACAGAGGTTGGTTGGGTGCAGAGCAGTGTGAGTGAATGTTAGTGATAAAGTGATGAGGTTTAAAGTGAGAGTCAGCATGAGAGAGTGTGGAAGGGGGGCGTCTGGAGAATTTGGATGTGATAAGAAGGTCCTGTAGGTTTTTGTTTTTCCTAAGAGCAGAGATGACTCTGTAGGATTGAAAGGGGGGGTAAGTGGAGTGTAAGTTGGTAAAGTGTTGTTTGAGAGTGTGATGTAATTGTGTTGTGGTGTGTGAGTATGTGGTGATCAGTGGTACGACTGAGTGTGTGTGTGTGTCTGGAGTAGGAGTGTGTCCAGGCCTGGGGTTAGGGTCAGGGTTAAGGTTAGGGAGAGGGTTAAGGTTAAGGACAGTGTTAAGGTTAAGGTCAGGGTTGGGGTCAGGGTTATGGTTAGGGTCAGGGTTTGGTCCAGGGTTGGACGTGTGTTGAGGCCCAGGGTTGGAGGAAGGCCTGGGGTTAGGGTAAGTGGTAGTGGTCCTGAAGTCAGGATGTGGGAGAGGAGGGGGGTTGGGGACAGGCCTGGGTGTGTGGGAGGTGTTGGATGTAGGAGAGTGAGCGGGAGCAAGAAGAGCCAGTGTATCTGTTTTGATTTTGCGTAAAAATCTTTTGGAGTAGCCGCGTGTGCGGAGAGCAGAGAAGAGGGTGGCTATTGCTTCCTGGAGGTCACTGGGGAAAGTGCAAATGCGGTGGAAACGAATGATTTGGGACTTAATAATACCCCTGAAAGTGTGCTTTGGGTGATAACTGGATTTGTGTAATAATGCATGGGTGTCTGTAGGTTTGAAGTAAACTTTAGTGCTCAGGGATTTGTGTGTTGGGGAAGATGATGTCAGAAAGGTGGTGGTGTCTAAAAAGGTGATAGAATGTGGGTGTATTGTGGCTTTCAGTTTAATTGTAGGATGGTGCGTATTGAGTGTATGTACAAAGTCAGTAAATTGGTCAAGTGTATGGGTCCAGGCCCCAATGATGTCATCCAGGAAGCGATAGTAAAAGAGGGGCTGATGAGGGCATTTTGCTAGGGCTTCTTGCTCCCACTCACTCATGTATATGTTAGCGTAAGCAGGTGCAAATCTTTGGCCCATGGCAGTTCCATGTGTCTGTAGGTATGTATGATCATTAAACTGGAAATCATTATGGGTGAGACAGATTTCAATGAGTTTAAGGAGAATGTTATCGGGTCGTGTGGGATCTGGATATTTCAAGAATGTGTTCTGGATGGCTTGAATGCCTGCGGTGGTGTCGATGTTGGTGTATAAGCTGTCTACGTCAAGTGTGAAAAGATGAGTGTTAGGGGGAACTGCCATGGGCCAAATTCTGTTAATGTAGTCGTATGTGTCCTTAATGTAACTGGAATGTCTGGTGGAGAGAGGGTTTATGTGGTGATCAATGAAGATGGAGATGTTGTAAGAGGTGGAGTTACAGTCGGAAACTATGGGTCTTCCGGGAGGAACTTCGAAGGGAACCGTCCACGTTTCTGGTGGTTTGTGAATTTTGGGTAAGAGGTAGAAATAGCGGGGTCTGGGGTTGTCTGGGCCAATTAAGAAGTCAAATTGTTTTTTGTTTATGAAGTGGTCTAGATAGAGGGAGTGAACTAGTGGGCGGAGTTTTGCTTGTGCAAGTGGTTGGAGTGATTGGGCTATGGAAGTGTAGTGAAGTGGGTTAGAAAGTTGCCTGTTGGCTTCTGTGAGATAGTGGTGAATGTCCATGATGACAATTTTGGAACCCTTGTCTGCAGGTTTAATGATGATATTTTTGTTGTTTTTGAGGTGGCTGATGGCTTGTTGCTCAGCCGTGGATAGGTTACAGGGGGTGAATCCAATTGGGTGAGAAAAGTGCCGGGAGAGGGAACGGAGATCTTGTTTGATTAACTGTTGAAGTTTGTCGTCCACCTGGGAACTTGGGGGTTCCCAGGTGGAAGGGAAGGTGAAGGGAGTGGGTGCATGGTGGGGAGTGTGTTGGAAGTGATCTATAAGTTTAAGGCGTCTATGGTACATGTGCAGGTCCCTTCGAAGTTCCTCCCGGAGATGAGTTGTGGGCTGCGGGATGAATGAGAGACCTTTTTCTAAAAGAGAAAGTTGAGGAGGTGTGGGGATAAAATGCTTGGAAAGGTTCAGTAGAAGAGAGTGGTTATGAAGTGTAAGTGTAGTGTTGGATGTGGGTGGCAGTGTGTCCTGTGTTAAGGCTGGAGGGGGAATAAATTTAGTTGTGTGCACCAAGAGTGGAGGATGTGGCGGGCTGTGGAGGGGGTCCAATGGATGTTGTCGTGTGTTGTCGTGAACTGTTCAGCAGGGATGGGGAGGAGGTGGTGGAAGTGTGTGAAAATGTGGTGATTGATGTTACTGAGGTTTTGCCTCTGGATGGGAGTGAGGTGAGGTGAAAAGTTGATAAGGGGGATGAAGAGGGAAGCAGAGGGGAAAACCTTCTTGGCAAGTTTGTGCATTTGTTGTAATTGTTTGTTTGTGGTAGCCTTGACATTGTGGTCTTTGTTGTTGGTACCCACCGACAGGACTACTATGTGTGTAGAGTGTTGTGTAGGTGTTTTACCCAGGAGCTGACACATGTGGTAAACGGTCGCTCCTGGGTAACTGTCAATTTGTATGTCTGAGTGTGGGTGTGGGGGGATCCTGGCAAGGTTGGAATCTCCTATGAAGAGGATGGATTTCACCGGATTGAGGGACCATTCTGCCAGTCTATTTGTGAACCATTTGTGATAAGTAGGGGCAAAAGAGGTGAGTGTGGGCCTGTGAGGACTATGTGTTTGTGTTACCATGGAGTGGGGTGTTGTGGGGGGGTGAGAGTGTGGTACGTGAGCAGGAACATGCACTCCAGACAGTCTTGTCCCTCTGGATGTTGAGGGTTCAGCATTGGGAGTTGTAAGCTGGTTAGCTTTTTCATTTTCCCTGCTCATCATCACCCTTTTAGGTTTTGACTGTCCAGAGTGCGTCCTGCTCACAGGTGTGGGATCTGGGGAGGGAACAGATGGTGTTATTGTGTTTTGTGAATAGTGAGTGAGGTGTGCTGCAGGTGTGGTGGTGTTGGCTGTATGGGGTTGGAGGGGTTCTGGTTGGCTGTGGGCCGTGTGGTGTATTTGGGCTGGTGTGTTGTTAGTAGGATGTTGGGATGAGGTGTCTGTAGAGGTAGTGGCAGGAGTTGTGATTGTGTGGTGGGTGGGGGGTGGTGTGTTACCAGACGAGAGGTCTGAAGTGGAGAGGTGGAAGGTGATGTTGGGGAGATCAGTGTGTAGGATGGATGATAGGGGCCTGTTGGGTCTCAGTGGTGTAATGACAGGAGACCTGGGTGGGAGGGGTTGTGGTGGTGTGTGAGAAGTGTTGGTCCCTAGTTCCTGGTGAGGAGGGGGGGTGAGCTCTGTGTGTGTAGGGGAGGTGGGCTCTAGGAGTGGGGGAAATTGAGTGAGGCTGTGGATGTCCAAGTGTGGGGGGGCAACTAGTGGTTGGGTGAAGGTAGGGGGGGCCCTAGGTGAGATGGGTAAGGTGACTGGGGCAGGAGGGTGGCTATGTGTAGTGGAGTTAGGGGAGGTGGGCTGGAGTGATTCTTGTAGTGTGTGCAAGATGTGTGGGGGAAGCCTGTTGGTGTATCGCTTCCGGGCCCAGCCGCTGGCTATCTGGAAGGATGTAGTGTTGAATGCAGTGTTGGTGGGTGTGAGCTGTGTAAGTTGTGTGGTGTAGTGGTCCATGAGTATGCGCATGTTGTTGTGCATCCAGTCAGTAGTGTTGTGGTCGATGTGCTGTCGTGTTTGGGGGGTGGGTACTGCGGGTTTGATGAATTGTGTCAGTTTATTGACTTGACGGGTCATGCCTGTTGGAAAGATGCCTGTATCTATGGCTCTGGAAATTATCAGTTTGTGGTGTGTAAGTTGAATGAGTTTAAAGTATAATTTAGCTTGTTGTCTAGTGTGGTGGTCTGGGGGTTGTGTGAGTGCTGGTGGTCTGTTGGATGTAGCCATATTGTATGTACGTGTAGCCATGTTGTGTGCAGTGTGAGTCCGATGAGGTGGGAAGGTCATGTATGGGAGTTTGGACATATTGAAAGTGCAAGAAAGAAAAATAAAAAATAAAAATGTGTGTATTGAGTATGTATCTGTGTGTGTGATTATTTGGGTGTGTGAAGTGAGAAATGTAGTGTGTGTAGGTTGTGGTTAGGAGAGGGAAAAGGGAAGGGGACAGCTGGCTAACGAGAAAAAGTACAGTACATTAGCCAAATTAAAAACTAAGCAAACAACTAAAATGGATAAAAGCCCTTACCTCCGTCTGGAGTGGTCCCAGGTGTCCTGTTTAGATGTTGTTTTGCCGCTGTTCCGCTGTCTTCTGTGTAGCTTTAAATACAGAGAGTCTTGGAAAAAGGTGGTCAATGGTTTTTGGAAATGTTTGTAGCTTGTAGCTTAGCATCCAGTGTCCATGCGGTATCCAGGTTTTTGGTGAGGGCAATCCAGTTTGTGAAGTTTGCAATTTAAAAGGTCAATCTTTATTTCAAGTTTTTAAAATAAGAAGCTATTCCACTTCTTTAAAATGTTTTTAGAGCCAAATTGTAGTAAAATAGAAAGTACCGTATTTGTTCTCTATATCTCCTGACGTTTCGGGGGTAGACCCTGCTTCAGAGGAGTAAAGTGCCAAGTGCTGTCTGTCTGTATTTCAGTTAAGGGGAAGAGGAAGGGGAGGGTTGGGGTTTGTGTGGTGAATGTTTCTAATTGGTTCTAGTGTGTGTCAATATTAATGAGTGGTGTTAGGAAGATAGCAATTGGGTGATTCAAATAATGCACAAGATGGAAGCAGATCGTAGGGTATGTGGGAGATGTAGTCTATGGTCAGAAGAACAAGATCCACAAGGGGGAGAAAGATATTCAATTTCAACATCCACTTGGGATAGTGGTCAGGGACCTGGACTGCAAAGCCCTGGGTCACCGGTTCGAAACCCAGCAACGGGGAAGAAGATATTTTTTAGAGAAGAAAACAAGTCACAGTAATTTTCTTATGTGTAATTATAAGTAGAGAATAACAAGGAAAAATGGGGTAATGTGTAAGTTGTACAATGTTAGAGAAGGAAAAAAAACCAAAAGAGACAAAAGTGTCCCGGAGTCATGTCATTGAGAAAGCTCCGTGGTGTAGGGGATGGACACCTGCCCCATAATCCCGGCATCGCCGGTTCAAATCCCACTCAGGGTCTAATTTTTAAGTATCATTCTTCAAGGAGTGAGTTCAAAGGGAGCGTTCAGGAGAAGATAACCAGCTGTCCCCATGGGTGAATGGTGTGAGAACTGGGCTGGGAGACAGAGGGCCCGGGTTCAAGTCTGCTCTGCGGCTGGGCCGAGTGTATGGATGTGCCTGTCAGTGGGATTGTGCAATCCCGGCTAGGAAGAGGCCTACTGGAACTGGTAAAAGAAAGCTAGAAAGAAAAGTTAAAACGGGAAGGAAAGTTAAAAGGAGGGTGTGGCAGTGCCAATGGCTCTGGCTAGGTTAGGTGTAGGGGAATGTGAACTTATATTGGCCATTGGCCATAGGTGCACTGGCCTAATGGCACCGCACACACCCAGGGAGTGTATGGGGTTGTGTTAGTGTTAAAGGAATACAAGATCAAATTAAAACTAGAGATTATAAGATATAACTTAGTATATGTGTAATAACAATATAATAACAATGTAATGACAATGTAATAAACATACAGTGACCATATCAAGGCTAAAAGCTTTTATAAGTGTGGGTAAATAAGACTATAAAAGAGATTTAGTAAAATAGTGTTAATAACAGTGAAAGCGGTCACTATATATCTAAAACATTGCTAAAAGGAATAAAAGTTAAAAAAATATTAATATTACACAGGACAAAGTAGGAAAAAAGACAAGAAATGTAAGAGAATAAGAAGCCTAGAGTTGGGACCTAGAATAAGTGCTTTAGAGGAGGAGTAAGTGCTAAAAAGTGAGATAAGTGCTAAAATACATAAAGCAACAAGCAAGGTGAAAACAAGACAGGCAGGTGTAAGACAAAACCACAAACCACAAAATCAAGGACAAAAGGTTATTAAAGGGGAGGGGGAGGGGGAAAGGACTAGGTTACCCAACCAGGCTAAAGTGGTAGAAAGAGGGGGGAGAGAGAAGAAAGTGAAGAAAAAGAAAAGGGGAAAAATAAAGAGGATATAAGACCTTGTATTCCATATGTGAGACATTTGTAAAAGAAAGAGACAGAGACAAGTAAAAATATCTTTATTAGGATTCATTAAGACCAAGTGGGACGTGAGTTTTTAGTTTATTAATCCAGATTCGTTCAGCTCTCTTCCTTTGTGCTTGTGTCCAGCCAGGATTGCTTTCAAGACCACAAATGTCAAGGAGGGAGATGTCATGAGTCTGAAAATGTGTTACTAAGTGTGTGTTAAGTATGTTTTTTGAAATGTTATGGAGGTGTTGCTTGAGTCTGGCCCGGATGGAGTTGCCTGTTTCACCGATGTAGTGCAAGTGACAGTTGTGACAAGTGATGATGTAAACTGCGTTGGTGGCATCAAGTGACAGAGGTTGGTTGGGTGCAGAGCAGTGTGAGTGAATGTTAGTGATAAAGTGATGAGGTTTAAAGTGAGAGTCAGCATGAGAGAGTGTGGAAGGGGGGCGTCTGGAGAATTTGGATGTGATAAGAAGGTCCTGTAGGTTTTTGTTTTTCCTAAGAGCAGAGATGACTCTGTAGGATTGAAAGGGGGGGTAAGTGGAGTGTAAGTTGGTAAAGTGTTGTTTGAGAGTGTGATGTAATTGTGTTGTGGTGTGTGAGTATGTGGTGATCAGTGGTACGACTGAGTGTGTGTGTGTGTCTGGAGTAGGAGTGTGTCCAGGCCTGGGGTTAGGGTCAGGGTTAAGGTTAGGGAGAGGGTTAAGGTTAAGGACAGTGTTAAGGTTAAGGGTTAGGGTTAAGGGTTAGGGTTAGGGTTAGGGTTAGGGTTAGGGGTTTATAAATGTATTCCTGACCGTTGCATGGGCCTCGCCTGAGGGCGAAATGAATAGGGGTCGTGGTTGGGGTTAGGTTTAGGGCTGGGGTAAGGTCAGGGGATGTGGTATGGGGTTAGGTTTAGGAATTGGGGTTAGGTTAGGATGTTCGCCCCCATTAAAGAACCCAGCCCAGTCAGGAGAAATGGCACGGTCCATCCCTTCCTGCGCACCTAGCTAAATCCATCTCATATGTAGTCTGTAAATTGTTATGTGTTTATAATTTGAAATGTTAGTCTTTGTTTCGTGTGTCCATGATGAAATAAAATTTGTTGAATCCATTGTGTGTGTGTGTGTGTGTTTATTTTGTGTTGTTATGTTGTTCATTGCTTAGTTTTATGTTGTGTGATTAAAGAAATGTCTCTCCAAAATAGATGGTTAGCATAGTCCTGTACATGGTGTTGTAGTTGTTGTTAGGATGCTGTAGATTATTTTTTAGAATGATATTGTTGTTTAGTCCTTTGATTTTAAATAGGTGAATAATAGTGGGTCTCTTGCTAGCACCACACGTCTAGCTGGAGTTAGCACGTCTTTGTTAGACTTAGCACGAAGGGCCAGGATTAGCATGTTTGATTAAATTAATTCCAATTCATATTTTATTTTCTCCAATGTGTCCCATCATATTTCGGTTTGACAATATCTTCTGTGTGTATTTGTTGTCGTTGTTGTGTAACTTTATGTTTTTTGCAGGTGTGGTAAGTAGGTTTTTTCAGGTGTAATCTTCTGTGTGTATTTGTTGTTGTTGTGTAACTTTATGCTTTTTTGCAGGTGTGGTAAGTAGGTTTTTTTCAAGTGTAATGTGTTTGTGTGTTGTGTTTTTGAACCTCTGGAAACTGGTTGATGACATGTGGCTTAGCAGCCTTCTGAATATTTATTTGTTTTTATAATAATGGCTAATTAGCCTTCTGATGACAAGCCTGATCGCGACGTTTCGGTTATGATGTACCTTCATCAGGCTAGGCTTGTCTGAGTGCACGTGTCTTTGAAAATGATCTGCTGAGCTGTGCCCTAACAGCTGAAGAATGATGAACTGGGGAAGAGGCACTGGTTGCTTTCCCCTTTTATAGATTCTCTCACAAGACTCCTCCCCTCCTCGATGTTCCAGTATCCAGGTAAGTGATTGATGAATGATGTCCATGTTGTAAATATTTATGTGTTCAATAGGTGAAGGTAAGTATTTGTTTATGTTATGTTTGTGTATGAGTGAGTGGAACAAGCCAAAAGTACACAGGCGGGAGGAGAACAGGCCGGGTAGGGGTTTATAAATGTATTCCTGACCGTTGCATGGGCCTCGCCTGAGGGCGAAATGAATAGGGGTCGTGGTTGGGGTTAGGTTTAGGGCTGGGGTAAGGTCAGGGGATGTGGTATGGGGTTAGGTTTAGGAATTGGGGTTAGGTTAGGATGTTCGCCCCCATTAAAGAACCCAGCCCAGTCAGGAGAAATGGCACGGTCCATCCCTTCCTGCGCACCTAGCTAAATCCATCTCATATGTAGTCTGTAAATTGTTATGTGTTTATAATTTGAAATGTTGGTCTTTGTTTCGTGTGTCCATGATGAAATAAAATTTGTTGAATCCATTGTGTGTGTGTGTGTGTGTTTATTTTGTGTTGTTATGTTGTTCATTGCTTAGTTTTATGTTGTGTGATTAAAGAAATGTCTCTCCAAAATAGATGGTTAGCATAGTCCTGTACATGGTGTTGTAGTTGTTGTTAGGATGCTGTAGATTATTTTTTAGAATGATATTGTTGTTTAGTCCTTTGATTTTAAATAGGTGAATAATAGTGGGTCTCTTGCTAGCACCACACGTCTAGCTGGAGTTAGCACGTCTTTGTTAGACTTAGCACGAAGGGCCAGGATTAGCATGTTTGATTAAATTAATTCCAATTCATATTTTATTTTCTCCAATGTGTCCCATCATATTTCGGTTTGACAATATCTTCTGTGTGTATTTGTTGTCGTTGTTGTGTAACTTTATGTTTTTTGCAGGTGTGGTAAGTAGGTTTTTTCAGGTGTAATCTTCTGTGTGTATTTGTTGTTGTTGTGTAACTTTATGCTTTTTTGCAGGTGTGGTAAGTAGGTTTTTTTCAAGTGTAATGTGTTTGTGTGTTGTGTTTTTGAACCTCTGGAAACTGGTTGATGACATGTGGCTTAGCAGCCTTCTGAATATTTATTTGTTTTTATAATAATGGCTAATTAGCCTTCTGATGACAAGCCTGATCGCGACGTTTCGGTTATGATGTACCTTCATCAGGCTAGGCTTGTCTGAGTGCACGTGTCTTTGAAAATGATCTGCTGAGCTGTGCCCTAACAGCTGAAGAATGATGAACTGGGGAAGAGGCACTGGTTGCTTTCCCCTTTTATAGATTCTCTCACAAGACTCCTCCCCTCCTCGATGTTCCAGTATCCAGGTAAGTGATTGATGAATGATGTCCATGTTGTAAATATTTATGTGTTCAATAGGTGAAGGTAAGTATTTGTTTATGTTATGTTTGTGTATGAGTGAGTGGAACAAGCCAAAAGTACACAGGCGGGAGGAGAACAGGCCGGGTAGGGGTTTATAAATGTATTCCTGACCGTTGCATGGGCCTCGCCTGAGGGCGAAATGAATAGGGGTCGTGGTTGGGGTTAGGTTTAGGGCTGGGGTAAGGTCAGGGGATGTGGTATGGGGTTAGGTTTAGGAATTGGGGTTAGGTTAGGATGTTCGCCCCCATTAAAGAACCCAGCCCAGTCAGGAGAAATGGCACGGTCCATCCCTTCCTGCGCACCTAGCTAAATCCATCTCATATGTAGTCTGTAAATTGTTATGTGTTTATAATTTGAAATGTTGGTCTTTGTTTCGTGTGTCCATGATGAAATAAAATTTGTTGAATCCATTGTGTGTGTGTGTGTGTGTTTATTTTGTGTTGTTATGTTGTTCATTGCTTAGTTTTATGTTGTGTGATTAAAGAAATGTCTCTCCAAAATAGATGGTTAGCATAGTCCTGTACATGGTGTTGTAGTTGTTGTTAGGATGCTGTAGATTATTTTTTAGAATGATATTGTTGTTTAGTCCTTTGATTTTAAATAGGTGAATAATAGTGGGTCTCTTGCTAGCACCACACGTCTAGCTGGAGTTAGCACGTCTTTGTTAGACTTAGCACGAAGGGCCAGGATTAGCATGTTTGATTAAATTAATTCCAATTCATATTTTATTTTCTCCAATGTGTCCCATCATATTTCGGTTTGACAATATCTTCTGTGTGTATTTGTTGTCGTTGTTGTGTAACTTTATGTTTTTTGCAGGTGTGGTAAGTAGGTTTTTTCAGGTGTAATCTTCTGTGTGTATTTGTTGTTGTTGTGTAACTTTATGCTTTTTTGCAGGTGTGGTAAGTAGGTTTTTTTCAAGTGTAATGTGTTTGTGTGTTGTGTTTTTGAACCTCTGGAAACTGGTTGATGACATGTGGCTTAGCAGCCTTCTGAATATTTATTTGTTTTTATAATAATGGCTAATTAGCCTTCTGATGACAAGCCTGATCGCGACGTTTCGGTTATGATGTACCTTCATCAGGCTAGGCTTGTCTGAGTGCACGTGTCTTTGAAAATGATCTGCTGAGCTGTGCCCTAACAGCTGAAGAATGATGAACTGGGGAAGAGGCACTGGTTGCTTTCCCCTTTTATAGATTCTCTCACAAGACTCCTCCCCTCCTCGATGTTCCAGTATCCAGGTAAGTGATTGATGAATGATGTCCATGTTGTAAATATTTATGTGTTCAATAGGTGAAGGTAAGTATTTGTTTATGTTATGTTTGTGTATGAGTGAGTGGAACAAGCCAAAAGTACACAGGCGGGAGGAGAACAGGCCGGGTAGGGGTTTATAAATGTATTCCTGACCGTTGCATGGGCCTCGCCTGAGGGCGAAATGAATAGGGGTCGTGGTTGGGGTTAGGTTTAGGGCTGGGGTAAGGTCAGGGGATGTGGTATGGGGTTAGGTTTAGGAATTGGGGTTAGGTTAGGATGTTCGCCCCCATTAAAGAGGGTTAGGGTTAGGGTTAGGGTTAGGGTTAGGGTTAGGGGTTAGGGGTTAGGGGTTAGGGGTTAGGGGTTAGGGTTAGGGTTAGGGTTAGGTTTTGGTCAAAGTACAACGGTCCTCCCCAAAACATGGAGTTACTCCAAGCATGGTTAGCAGAGGAACCGAGGAAAGTGCGCGGGCCGACGCTTGTTAAGCCTTGTCACAAGAGCTGTGAATCATTCCCGTTGGGGCACCTTTATGGGTTTTAAGAAAAAAGGAAAGTCAGAGGGAGAGAATTAGGCTCCAATAAGCATAGGGCTAGTGAGAGGTTAAGTTTAGAATTAAGTTAAGGTGTAGGCTTAGTTTTAAATAAGTCCTGATATGAGGTCATATAAGAGAGCGTAGGTTATGGTTGAGGTCCGACTGAGGTTAAGTTTAGGGCCTAAGTTCAGGTTTAGGCGTAGTATTATTGAATCCGCTTTGTGTTAAGGCCGACTAAGGTTATGTTTAGGGCCTGAGTTTAGGTTAAGTTGTAGTATATAAGTCCTGATATGAGGTTACATCAGAGAAAGTAGGATATGGTTATATCAGAGAACGTAAGTTCTTGCTAGGTCCGGTTGAGGTTAAGTTTAGGGCCTAGGTTTAGATTCAGGTGTAGTATTCTAGAGGGTTAGGGTTAGGGTTAGGGTTAGGGTTAGGGTTAGGGTTAGGGTTAGGGTTAGGGTTAGGGTTAGGGTTAGGGTTAGGGTTAGGGTTAGGGTTAGGGGTTAGGGTTAGGGGTAGGGGTTAGGGTTAGGGTTAGGGTTAGGGTTAGGGTTAGGGTTAGGGTTAGGGTTAGGGTTAGGGGACATTTTTCCGACGTTAGCCGCAAGGCTAAGACGTGGTTGGGCACGGTCCTTCCTGCTCACACAGCCAGCTACTAAATGCTATCCCCCACCGTCAGACATGCACCACTACGTCTTTTTAGTGTCTTAATTCATGGAGTAAATTGTCTAATTTTTTCTCTAGGTTGAGGTAAGTATATGTGTTTGTTTAATTTAGTCTTATAATTTAGCAATTGAAGTGCTTGTTGTAGCTAGAAGAACTAGCGCTGTAGTTAGCATGATGTTTCTCGATAGCACAGCGGTCCCTGCTTGTGCATCTTGTCCTAATTGGAATTATGATATGGGCCCCAGAACGGTACGCTACCAGTGTAGGTTAGCTCTTCACATTCTTCTATAGGAATGGTATGCACTGTCATTTTGAACGGCTAGCTGCCTTTATGCTCTGACTGGCTTCATCACTCTCGTATAGGAACGGTTTGCTGTCTCCTGCTGGACATTTCCCCCTCTCACAGGCCGCTCCAGGTGGAACCCAAGGTAAGTATATTGTGTTTCTTAATTTGTGAGTCTTATTTGGATTTTTGTTGTCCATTTTGAGTTTGGCGACGCGTTTCGGCACTGAGCTGTGCCTTCATCAGGCCCTCTTGGACTGGATCATTGGACATCTGAGGCCCAGAGCACTCTGCTCCCTTTTGTGGCCTGCGTGCGTGTGTGTGTCTGGACACGCCCACAAGCGGGTCTCTTTTCCTCAGGGTGTTCTGAGGTAGATTTTTTAATGATTCCTCTGTATTAGGGATATCAGGTAAGTATTTGTGTGATTAATTTGTATATTTGATGTTTATTAAACTTTTTGTTGTGTCCAATGTTTTTTCCAATAAAAATTCTCCTTTGTACTGGGTCCGCTGGCTGAACTACAATAAAATTACATTCCTTTTGTTGATTATGTGTCTTGTCAATTCATTTTTGGTGATGTGTTCCTTATTGTTTAGGAATTAAATGTTTGTAGTGTAGCATGCCCGTTAGCGAGAGACGAGCGCAGCCAACTGCGGAGCAGGAGGCACAGGCTATATTAGGGGACATTTTTCCGACGTTAGCCGCAAGGCTAAGACGTGGTTGGGCACGGTCCTTCCTGCTCACACAGCCAGCTACTAAATGCTATCCCCCACCGTCAGACATGCACCACTACGTCTTTTTAGTGTCTTAATTCATGGAGTAAATTGTCTAATTTTTTCTCTAGGTTGAGGTAAGTATATGTGTTTGTTTAATTTAGTCTTATAATTTAGCAATTGAAGTGCTTGTTGTAGCTAGAAGAACTAGCGCTGTAGTTAGCATGATGTTTCTCGATAGCACAGCGGTCCCTGCTTGTGCATCTTGTCCTAATTGGAATTATGATATGGGCCCCAGAACGGTACGCTACCAGTGTAGGTTAGCTCTTCACATTCTTCTATAGGAATGGTATGCACTGTCATTTTGAACGGCTAGCTGCCTTTATGCTCTGACTGGCTTCATCACTCTCGTATAGGAACGGTTTGCTGTCTCCTGCTGGACATTTCCCCCTCTCACAGGCCGCTCCAGGTGGAACCCAAGGTAAGTATATTGTGTTTCTTAATTTGTGAGTCTTATTTGGATTTTTGTTGTCCATTTTGAGTTTGGCGACGCGTTTCGGCACTGAGCTGTGCCTTCATCAGGCCCTCTTGGACTGGATCATTGGACATCTGAGGCCCAGAGCACTCTGCTCCCTTTTGTGGCCTGCGTGCGTGTGTGTGTCTGGACACGCCCACAAGCGGGTCTCTTTTCCTCAGGGTGTTCTGAGGTAGATTTTTTAATGATTCCTCTGTATTAGGGATATCAGGTAAGTATTTGTGTGATTAATTTGTATATTTGATGTTTATTAAACTTTTTGTTGTGTCCAATGTTTTTTCCAATAAAAATTCTCCTTTGTACTGGGTCCGCTGGCTGAACTACAATAAAATTACATTCCTTTTGTTGATTATGTGTCTTGTCAATTCATTTTTGGTGATGTGTTCCTTATTGTTTAGGAATTAAATGTTTGTAGTGTAGCATGCCCGTTAGCGAGAGACGAGCGCAGCCAACTGCGGAGCAGGAGGCACAGGCTATATTAGGGGACATTTTTCCGACGTTAGCCGCAAGGCTAAGACGTGGTTGGGCACGGTCCTTCCTGCTCACACAGCCAGCTACTAAATGCTATCCCCCACCGTCAGACATGCACCACTACGTCTTTTTAGTGTCTTAATTCATGGAGTAAATTGTCTAATTTTTTCTCTAGGTTGAGGTAAGTATATGTGTTTGTTTAATTTAGTCTTATAATTTAGCAATTGAAGTGCTTGTTGTAGCTAGAAGAACTAGCGCTGTAGTTAGCATGATGTTTCTCGATAGCACAGCGGTCCCTGCTTGTGCATCTTGTCCTAATTGGAATTATGATATGGGCCCCAGAACGGTACGCTACCAGTGTAGGTTAGCTCTTCACATTCTTCTATAGGAATGGTATGCACTGTCATTTTGAACGGCTAGCTGCCTTTATGCTCTGACTGGCTTCATCACTCTCGTATAGGAACGGTTTGCTGTCTCCTGCTGGACATTTCCCCCTCTCACAGGCCGCTCCAGGTGGAACCCAAGGTAAGTATATTGTGTTTCTTAATTTGTGAGTCTTATTTGGATTTTTGTTGTCCATTTTGAGTTTGGCGACGCGTTTCGGCACTGAGCTGTGCCTTCATCAGGCCCTCTTGGACTGGATCATTGGACATCTGAGGCCCAGAGCACTCTGCTCCCTTTTGTGGCCTGCGTGCGTGTGTGTGTCTGGACACGCCCACAAGCGGGTCTCTTTTCCTCAGGGTGTTCTGAGGTAGATTTTTTAATGATTCCTCTGTATTAGGGATATCAGGTAAGTATTTGTGTGATTAATTTGTATATTTGATGTTTATTAAACTTTTTGTTGTGTCCAATGTTTTTTCCAATAAAAATTCTCCTTTGTACTGGGTCCGCTGGCTGAACTACAATAAAATTACATTCCTTTTGTTGATTATGTGTCTTGTCAATTCATTTTTGGTGATGTGTTCCTTATTGTTTAGGAATTAAATGTTTGTAGTGTAGCATGCCCGTTAGCGAGAGACGAGCGCAGCCAACTGCGGAGCAGGAGGCACAGGCTATATTAGGGGACATTTTTCCGACGTTAGCCGCAAGGCTAAGACGTGGTTGGGCACGGTCCTTCCTGCTCACACAGCCAGCTACTAAATGCTATCCCCCACCGTCAGACATGCACCACTACGTCTTTTTAGTGTCTTAATTCATGGAGTAAATTGTCTAATTTTTTCTCTAGGTTGAGGTAAGTATATGTGTTTGTTTAATTTAGTCTTATAATTTAGCAATTGAAGTGCTTGTTGTAGCTAGAAGAACTAGCGCTGTAGTTAGCATGATGTTTCTCGATAGCACAGCGGTCCCTGCTTGTGCATCTTGTCCTAATTGGAATTATGATATGGGCCCCAGAACGGTACGCTACCAGTGTAGGTTAGCTCTTCACATTCTTCTATAGGAATGGTATGCACTGTCATTTTGAACGGCTAGCTGCCTTTATGCTCTGACTGGCTTCATCACTCTCGTATAGGAACGGTTTGCTGTCTCCTGCTGGACATTTCCCCCTCTCACAGGCCGCTCCAGGTGGAACCCAAGGTAAGTATATTGTGTTTCTTAATTTGTGAGTCTTATTTGGATTTTTGTTGTCCATTTTGAGTTTGGCGACGCGTTTCGGCACTGAGCTGTGCCTTCATCAGGCCCTCTTGGACTGGATCATTGGACATCTGAGGCCCAGAGCACTCTGCTCCCTTTTGTGGCCTGCGTGCGTGTGTGTGTCTGGACACGCCCACAAGCGGGTCTCTTTTCCTCAGGGTGTTCTGAGGTAGATTTTTTAATGATTCCTCTGTATTAGGGATATCAGGTAAGTATTTGTGTGATTAATTTGTATATTTGATGTTTATTAAACTTTTTGTTGTGTCCAATGTTTTTTCCAATAAAAATTCTCCTTTGTACTGGGTCCGCTGGCTGAACTACAATAAAATTACATTCCTTTTGTTGATTATGTGTCTTGTCAATTCATTTTTGGTGATGTGTTCCTTATTGTTTAGGAATTAAATGTTTGTAGTGTAGCATGCCCGTTAGCGAGAGACGAGCGCAGCCAACTGCGGAGCAGGAGGCACAGGCTATATTAGGGGACATTTTTCCGACGTTAGCCGCAAGGCTAAGACGTGGTTGGGCACGGTCCTTCCTGCTCACACAGCCAGCTACTAAATGCTATCCCCCACCGTCAGACATGCACCACTACGTCTTTTTAGTGTCTTAATTCATGGAGTAAATTGTCTAATTTTTTCTCTAGGTTGAGGTAAGTATATGTGTTTGTTTAATTTAGTCTTATAATTTAGCAATTGAAGTGCTTGTTGTAGCTAGAAGAACTAGCGCTGTAGTTAGCATGATGTTTCTCGATAGCACAGCGGTCCCTGCTTGTGCATCTTGTCCTAATTGGAATTATGATATGGGCCCCAGAACGGTACGCTACCAGTGTAGGTTAGCTCTTCACATTCTTCTATAGGAATGGTATGCACTGTCATTTTGAACGGCTAGCTGCCTTTATGCTCTGACTGGCTTCATCACTCTCGTATAGGAACGGTTTGCTGTCTCCTGCTGGACATTTCCCCCTCTCACAGGCCGCTCCAGGTGGAACCCAAGGTAAGTATATTGTGTTTCTTAATTTGTGAGTCTTATTTGGATTTTTGTTGTCCATTTTGAGTTTGGCGACGCGTTTCGGCACTGAGCTGTGCCTTCATCAGGCCCTCTTGGACTGGATCATTGGACATCTGAGGCCCAGAGCACTCTGCTCCCTTTTGTGGCCTGCGTGCGTGTGTGTGTCTGGACACGCCCACAAGCGGGTCTCTTTTCCTCAGGGTGTTCTGAGGTAGATTTTTTAATGATTCCTCTGTATTAGGGATATCAGGTAAGTATTTGTGTGATTAATTTGTATATTTGATGTTTATTAAACTTTTTGTTGTGTCCAATGTTTTTTCCAATAAAAATTCTCCTTTGTACTGGGTCCGCTGGCTGAACTACAATAAAATTACATTCCTTTTGTTGATTATGTGTCTTGTCAATTCATTTTTGGTGATGTGTTCCTTATTGTTTAGGAATTAAATGTTTGTAGTGTAGCATGCCCGTTAGCGAGAGACGAGCGCAGCCAACTGCGGAGCAGGAGGCACAGGCTATATTAGGGGACATTTTTCCGACGTTAGCCGCAAGGCTAAGACGTGGTTGGGCACGGTCCTTCCTGCTCACACAGCCAGCTACTAAATGCTATCCCCCACCGTCAGACATGCACCACTACGTCTTTTTAGTGTCTTAATTCATGGAGTAAATTGTCTAATTTTTTCTCTAGGTTGAGGTAAGTATATGTGTTTGTTTAATTTAGTCTTATAATTTAGCAATTGAAGTGCTTGTTGTAGCTAGAAGAACTAGCGCTGTAGTTAGCATGATGTTTCTCGATAGCACAGCGGTCCCTGCTTGTGCATCTTGTCCTAATTGGAATTATGATATGGGCCCCAGAACGGTACGCTACCAGTGTAGGTTAGCTCTTCACATTCTTCTATAGGAATGGTATGCACTGTCATTTTGAACGGCTAGCTGCCTTTATGCTCTGACTGGCTTCATCACTCTCGTATAGGAACGGTTTGCTGTCTCCTGCTGGACATTTCCCCCTCTCACAGGCCGCTCCAGGTGGAACCCAAGGTAAGTATATTGTGTTTCTTAATTTGTGAGTCTTATTTGGATTTTTGTTGTCCATTTTGAGTTTGGCGACGCGTTTCGGCACTGAGCTGTGCCTTCATCAGGCCCTCTTGGACTGGATCATTGGACATCTGAGGCCCAGAGCACTCTGCTCCCTTTTGTGGCCTGCGTGCGTGTGTGTGTCTGGACACGCCCACAAGCGGGTCTCTTTTCCTCAGGGTGTTCTGAGGTAGATTTTTTAATGATTCCTCTGTATTAGGGATATCAGGTAAGTATTTGTGTGATTAATTTGTATATTTGATGTTTATTAAACTTTTTGTTGTGTCCAATGTTTTTTCCAATAAAAATTCTCCTTTGTACTGGGTCCGCTGGCTGAACTACAATAAAATTACATTCCTTTTGTTGATTATGTGTCTTGTCAATTCATTTTTGGTGATGTGTTCCTTATTGTTTAGGAATTAAATGTTTGTAGTGTAGCATGCCCGTTAGCGAGAGACGAGCGCAGCCAACTGCGGAGCAGGAGGCACAGGCTATATTAGGGGACATTTTTCCGACGTTAGCCGCAAGGCTAAGACGTGGTTGGGCACGGTCCTTCCTGCTCACACAGCCAGCTACTAAATGCTATCCCCCACCGTCAGACATGCACCACTACGTCTTTTTAGTGTCTTAATTCATGGAGTAAATTGTCTAATTTTTTCTCTAGGTTGAGGTAAGTATATGTGTTTGTTTAATTTAGTCTTATAATTTAGCAATTGAAGTGCTTGTTGTAGCTAGAAGAACTAGCGCTGTAGTTAGCATGATGTTTCTCGATAGCACAGCGGTCCCTGCTTGTGCATCTTGTCCTAATTGGAATTATGATATGGGCCCCAGAACGGTACGCTACCAGTGTAGGTTAGCTCTTCACATTCTTCTATAGGAATGGTATGCACTGTCATTTTGAACGGCTAGCTGCCTTTATGCTCTGACTGGCTTCATCACTCTCGTATAGGAACGGTTTGCTGTCTCCTGCTGGACATTTCCCCCTCTCACAGGCCGCTCCAGGTGGAACCCAAGGTAAGTATATTGTGTTTCTTAATTTGTGAGTCTTATTTGGATTTTTGTTGTCCATTTTGAGTTTGGCGACGCGTTTCGGCACTGAGCTGTGCCTTCATCAGGCCCTCTTGGACTGGATCATTGGACATCTGAGGCCCAGAGCACTCTGCTCCCTTTTGTGGCCTGCGTGCGTGTGTGTGTCTGGACACGCCCACAAGCGGGTCTCTTTTCCTCAGGGTGTTCTGAGGTAGATTTTTTAATGATTCCTCTGTATTAGGGATATCAGGTAAGTATTTGTGTGATTAATTTGTATATTTGATGTTTATTAAACTTTTTGTTGTGTCCAATGTTTTTTCCAATAAAAATTCTCCTTTGTACTGGGTCCGCTGGCTGAACTACAATAAAATTACATTCCTTTTGTTGATTATGTGTCTTGTCAATTCATTTTTGGTGATGTGTTCCTTATTGTTTAGGAATTAAATGTTTGTAGTGTAGCATGCCCGTTAGCGAGAGACGAGCGCAGCCAACTGCGGAGCAGGAGGCACAGGCTATATTAGGGGACATTTTTCCGACGTTAGCCGCAAGGCTAAGACGTGGTTGGGCACGGTCCTTCCTGCTCACACAGCCAGCTACTAAATGCTATCCCCCACCGTCAGACATGCACCACTACGTCTTTTTAGTGTCTTAATTCATGGAGTAAATTGTCTAATTTTTTCTCTAGGTTGAGGTAAGTATATGTGTTTGTTTAATTTAGTCTTATAATTTAGCAATTGAAGTGCTTGTTGTAGCTAGAAGAACTAGCGCTGTAGTTAGCATGATGTTTCTCGATAGCACAGCGGTCCCTGCTTGTGCATCTTGTCCTAATTGGAATTATGATATGGGCCCCAGAACGGTACGCTACCAGTGTAGGTTAGCTCTTCACATTCTTCTATAGGAATGGTATGCACTGTCATTTTGAACGGCTAGCTGCCTTTATGCTCTGACTGGCTTCATCACTCTCGTATAGGAACGGTTTGCTGTCTCCTGCTGGACATTTCCCCCTCTCACAGGCCGCTCCAGGTGGAACCCAAGGTAAGTATATTGTGTTTCTTAATTTGTGAGTCTTATTTGGATTTTTGTTGTCCATTTTGAGTTTGGCGACGCGTTTCGGCACTGAGCTGTGCCTTCATCAGGCCCTCTTGGACTGGATCATTGGACATCTGAGGCCCAGAGCACTCTGCTCCCTTTTGTGGCCTGCGTGCGTGTGTGTGTCTGGACACGCCCACAAGCGGGTCTCTTTTCCTCAGGGTGTTCTGAGGTAGATTTTTTAATGATTCCTCTGTATTAGGGATATCAGGTAAGTATTTGTGTGATTAATTTGTATATTTGATGTTTATTAAACTTTTTGTTGTGTCCAATGTTTTTTCCAATAAAAATTCTCCTTTGTACTGGGTCCGCTGGCTGAACTACAATAAAATTACATTCCTTTTGTTGATTATGTGTCTTGTCAATTCATTTTTGGTGATGTGTTCCTTATTGTTTAGGAATTAAATGTTTGTAGTGTAGCATGCCCGTTAGCGAGAGACGAGCGCAGCCAACTGCGGAGCAGGAGGCACAGGCTATATTAGGGGACATTTTTCCGACGTTAGCCGCAAGGCTAAGACGTGGTTGGGCACGGTCCTTCCTGCTCACACAGCCAGCTACTAAATGCTATCCCCCACCGTCAGACATGCACCACTACGTCTTTTTAGTGTCTTAATTCATGGAGTAAATTGTCTAATTTTTTCTCTAGGTTGAGGTAAGTATATGTGTTTGTTTAATTTAGTCTTATAATTTAGCAATTGAAGTGCTTGTTGTAGCTAGAAGAACTAGCGCTGTAGTTAGCATGATGTTTCTCGATAGCACAGCGGTCCCTGCTTGTGCATCTTGTCCTAATTGGAATTATGATATGGGCCCCAGAACGGTACGCTACCAGTGTAGGTTAGCTCTTCACATTCTTCTATAGGAATGGTATGCACTGTCATTTTGAACGGCTAGCTGCCTTTATGCTCTGACTGGCTTCATCACTCTCGTATAGGAACGGTTTGCTGTCTCCTGCTGGACATTTCCCCCTCTCACAGGCCGCTCCAGGTGGAACCCAAGGTAAGTATATTGTGTTTCTTAATTTGTGAGTCTTATTTGGATTTTTGTTGTCCATTTTGAGTTTGGCGACGCGTTTCGGCACTGAGCTGTGCCTTCATCAGGCCCTCTTGGACTGGATCATTGGACATCTGAGGCCCAGAGCACTCTGCTCCCTTTTGTGGCCTGCGTGCGTGTGTGTGTCTGGACACGCCCACAAGCGGGTCTCTTTTCCTCAGGGTGTTCTGAGGTAGATTTTTTAATGATTCCTCTGTATTAGGGATATCAGGTAAGTATTTGTGTGATTAATTTGTATATTTGATGTTTATTAAACTTTTTGTTGTGTCCAATGTTTTTTCCAATAAAAATTCTCCTTTGTACTGGGTCCGCTGGCTGAACTACAATAAAATTACATTCCTTTTGTTGATTATGTGTCTTGTCAATTCATTTTTGGTGATGTGTTCCTTATTGTTTAGGAATTAAATGTTTGTAGTGTAGCATGCCCGTTAGCGAGAGACGAGCGCAGCCAACTGCGGAGCAGGAGGCACAGGCTATATTAGGGGACATTTTTCCGACGTTAGCCGCAAGGCTAAGACGTGGTTGGGCACGGTCCTTCCTGCTCACACAGCCAGCTACTAAATGCTATCCCCCACCGTCAGACATGCACCACTACGTCTTTTTAGTGTCTTAATTCATGGAGTAAATTGTCTAATTTTTTCTCTAGGTTGAGGTAAGTATATGTGTTTGTTTAATTTAGTCTTATAATTTAGCAATTGAAGTGCTTGTTGTAGCTAGAAGAACTAGCGCTGTAGTTAGCATGATGTTTCTCGATAGCACAGCGGTCCCTGCTTGTGCATCTTGTCCTAATTGGAATTATGATATGGGCCCCAGAACGGTACGCTACCAGTGTAGGTTAGCTCTTCACATTCTTCTATAGGAATGGTATGCACTGTCATTTTGAACGGCTAGCTGCCTTTATGCTCTGACTGGCTTCATCACTCTCGTATAGGAACGGTTTGCTGTCTCCTGCTGGACATTTCCCCCTCTCACAGGCCGCTCCAGGTGGAACCCAAGGTAAGTATATTGTGTTTCTTAATTTGTGAGTCTTATTTGGATTTTTGTTGTCCATTTTGAGTTTGGCGACGCGTTTCGGCACTGAGCTGTGCCTTCATCAGGCCCTCTTGGACTGGATCATTGGACATCTGAGGCCCAGAGCACTCTGCTCCCTTTTGTGGCCTGCGTGCGTGTGTGTGTCTGGACACGCCCACAAGCGGGTCTCTTTTCCTCAGGGTGTTCTGAGGTAGATTTTTTAATGATTCCTCTGTATTAGGGATATCAGGTAAGTATTTGTGTGATTAATTTGTATATTTGATGTTTATTAAACTTTTTGTTGTGTCCAATGTTTTTTCCAATAAAAATTCTCCTTTGTACTGGGTCCGCTGGCTGAACTACAATAAAATTACATTCCTTTTGTTGATTATGTGTCTTGTCAATTCATTTTTGGTGATGTGTTCCTTATTGTTTAGGAATTAAATGTTTGTAGTGTAGCATGCCCGTTAGCGAGAGACGAGCGCAGCCAACTGCGGAGCAGGAGGCACAGGCTATATTAGGGGACATTTTTCCGACGTTAGCCGCAAGGCTAAGACGTGGTTGGGCACGGTCCTTCCTGCTCACACAGCCAGCTACTAAATGCTATCCCCCACCGTCAGACATGCACCACTACGTCTTTTTAGTGTCTTAATTCATGGAGTAAATTGTCTAATTTTTTCTCTAGGTTGAGGTAAGTATATGTGTTTGTTTAATTTAGTCTTATAATTTAGCAATTGAAGTGCTTGTTGTAGCTAGAAGAACTAGCGCTGTAGTTAGCATGATGTTTCTCGATAGCACAGCGGTCCCTGCTTGTGCATCTTGTCCTAATTGGAATTATGATATGGGCCCCAGAACGGTACGCTACCAGTGTAGGTTAGCTCTTCACATTCTTCTATAGGAATGGTATGCACTGTCATTTTGAACGGCTAGCTGCCTTTATGCTCTGACTGGCTTCATCACTCTCGTATAGGAACGGTTTGCTGTCTCCTGCTGGACATTTCCCCCTCTCACAGGCCGCTCCAGGTGGAACCCAAGGTAAGTATATTGTGTTTCTTAATTTGTGAGTCTTATTTGGATTTTTGTTGTCCATTTTGAGTTTGGCGACGCGTTTCGGCACTGAGCTGTGCCTTCATCAGGCCCTCTTGGACTGGATCATTGGACATCTGAGGCCCAGAGCACTCTGCTCCCTTTTGTGGCCTGCGTGCGTGTGTGTGTCTGGACACGCCCACAAGCGGGTCTCTTTTCCTCAGGGTGTTCTGAGGTAGATTTTTTAATGATTCCTCTGTATTAGGGATATCAGGTAAGTATTTGTGTGATTAATTTGTATATTTGATGTTTATTAAACTTTTTGTTGTGTCCAATGTTTTTTCCAATAAAAATTCTCCTTTGTACTGGGTCCGCTGGCTGAACTACAATAAAATTACATTCCTTTTGTTGATTATGTGTCTTGTCAATTCATTTTTGGTGATGTGTTCCTTATTGTTTAGGAATTAAATGTTTGTAGTGTAGCATGCCCGTTAGCGAGAGACGAGCGCAGCCAACTGCGGAGCAGGAGGCACAGGCTATATTAGGGGACATTTTTCCGACGTTAGCCGCAAGGCTAAGACGTGGTTGGGCACGGTCCTTCCTGCTCACACAGCCAGCTACTAAATGCTATCCCCCACCGTCAGACATGCACCACTACGTCTTTTTAGTGTCTTAATTCATGGAGTAAATTGTCTAATTTTTTCTCTAGGTTGAGGTAAGTATATGTGTTTGTTTAATTTAGTCTTATAATTTAGCAATTGAAGTGCTTGTTGTAGCTAGAAGAACTAGCGCTGTAGTTAGCATGATGTTTCTCGATAGCACAGCGGTCCCTGCTTGTGCATCTTGTCCTAATTGGAATTATGATATGGGCCCCAGAACGGTACGCTACCAGTGTAGGTTAGCTCTTCACATTCTTCTATAGGAATGGTATGCACTGTCATTTTGAACGGCTAGCTGCCTTTATGCTCTGACTGGCTTCATCACTCTCGTATAGGAACGGTTTGCTGTCTCCTGCTGGACATTTCCCCCTCTCACAGGCCGCTCCAGGTGGAACCCAAGGTAAGTATATTGTGTTTCTTAATTTGTGAGTCTTATTTGGATTTTTGTTGTCCATTTTGAGTTTGGCGACGCGTTTCGGCACTGAGCTGTGCCTTCATCAGGCCCTCTTGGACTGGATCATTGGACATCTGAGGCCCAGAGCACTCTGCTCCCTTTTGTGGCCTGCGTGCGTGTGTGTGTCTGGACACGCCCACAAGCGGGTCTCTTTTCCTCAGGGTGTTCTGAGGTAGATTTTTTAATGATTCCTCTGTATTAGGGATATCAGGTAAGTATTTGTGTGATTAATTTGTATATTTGATGTTTATTAAACTTTTTGTTGTGTCCAATGTTTTTTCCAATAAAAATTCTCCTTTGTACTGGGTCCGCTGGCTGAACTACAATAAAATTACATTCCTTTTGTTGATTATGTGTCTTGTCAATTCATTTTTGGTGATGTGTTCCTTATTGTTTAGGAATTAAATGTTTGTAGTGTAGCATGCCCGTTAGCGAGAGACGAGCGCAGCCAACTGCGGAGCAGGAGGCACAGGCTATATTAGGGGACATTTTTCCGACGTTAGCCGCAAGGCTAAGACGTGGTTGGGCACGGTCCTTCCTGCTCACACAGCCAGCTACTAAATGCTATCCCCCACCGTCAGACATGCACCACTACGTCTTTTTAGTGTCTTAATTCATGGAGTAAATTGTCTAATTTTTTCTCTAGGTTGAGGTAAGTATATGTGTTTGTTTAATTTAGTCTTATAATTTAGCAATTGAAGTGCTTGTTGTAGCTAGAAGAACTAGCGCTGTAGTTAGCATGATGTTTCTCGATAGCACAGCGGTCCCTGCTTGTGCATCTTGTCCTAATTGGAATTATGATATGGGCCCCAGAACGGTACGCTACCAGTGTAGGTTAGCTCTTCACATTCTTCTATAGGAATGGTATGCACTGTCATTTTGAACGGCTAGCTGCCTTTATGCTCTGACTGGCTTCATCACTCTCGTATAGGAACGGTTTGCTGTCTCCTGCTGGACATTTCCCCCTCTCACAGGCCGCTCCAGGTGGAACCCAAGGTAAGTATATTGTGTTTCTTAATTTGTGAGTCTTATTTGGATTTTTGTTGTCCATTTTGAGTTTGGCGACGCGTTTCGGCACTGAGCTGTGCCTTCATCAGGCCCTCTTGGACTGGATCATTGGACATCTGAGGCCCAGAGCACTCTGCTCCCTTTTGTGGCCTGCGTGCGTGTGTGTGTCTGGACACGCCCACAAGCGGGTCTCTTTTCCTCAGGGTGTTCTGAGGTAGATTTTTTAATGATTCCTCTGTATTAGGGATATCAGGTAAGTATTTGTGTGATTAATTTGTATATTTGATGTTTATTAAACTTTTTGTTGTGTCCAATGTTTTTTCCAATAAAAATTCTCCTTTGTACTGGGTCCGCTGGCTGAACTACAATAAAATTACATTCCTTTTGTTGATTATGTGTCTTGTCAATTCATTTTTGGTGATGTGTTCCTTATTGTTTAGGAATTAAATGTTTGTAGTGTAGCATGCCCGTTAGCGAGAGACGAGCGCAGCCAACTGCGGAGCAGGAGGCACAGGCTATATTAGGGGACATTTTTCCGACGTTAGCCGCAAGGCTAAGACGTGGTTGGGCACGGTCCTTCCTGCTCACACAGCCAGCTACTAAATGCTATCCCCCACCGTCAGACATGCACCACTACGTCTTTTTAGTGTCTTAATTCATGGAGTAAATTGTCTAATTTTTTCTCTAGGTTGAGGTAAGTATATGTGTTTGTTTAATTTAGTCTTATAATTTAGCAATTGAAGTGCTTGTTGTAGCTAGAAGAACTAGCGCTGTAGTTAGCATGATGTTTCTCGATAGCACAGCGGTCCCTGCTTGTGCATCTTGTCCTAATTGGAATTATGATATGGGCCCCAGAACGGTACGCTACCAGTGTAGGTTAGCTCTTCACATTCTTCTATAGGAATGGTATGCACTGTCATTTTGAACGGCTAGCTGCCTTTATGCTCTGACTGGCTTCATCACTCTCGTATAGGAACGGTTTGCTGTCTCCTGCTGGACATTTCCCCCTCTCACAGGCCGCTCCAGGTGGAACCCAAGGTAAGTATATTGTGTTTCTTAATTTGTGAGTCTTATTTGGATTTTTGTTGTCCATTTTGAGTTTGGCGACGCGTTTCGGCACTGAGCTGTGCCTTCATCAGGCCCTCTTGGACTGGATCATTGGACATCTGAGGCCCAGAGCACTCTGCTCCCTTTTGTGGCCTGCGTGCGTGTGTGTGTCTGGACACGCCCACAAGCGGGTCTCTTTTCCTCAGGGTGTTCTGAGGTAGATTTTTTAATGATTCCTCTGTATTAGGGATATCAGGTAAGTATTTGTGTGATTAATTTGTATATTTGATGTTTATTAAACTTTTTGTTGTGTCCAATGTTTTTTCCAATAAAAATTCTCCTTTGTACTGGGTCCGCTGGCTGAACTACAATAAAATTACATTCCTTTTGTTGATTATGTGTCTTGTCAATTCATTTTTGGTGATGTGTTCCTTATTGTTTAGGAATTAAATGTTTGTAGTGTAGCATGCCCGTTAGCGAGAGACGAGCGCAGCCAACTGCGGAGCAGGAGGCACAGGCTATATTAGGGGACATTTTTCCGACGTTAGCCGCAAGGCTAAGACGTGGTTGGGCACGGTCCTTCCTGCTCACACAGCCAGCTACTAAATGCTATCCCCCACCGTCAGACATGCACCACTACGTCTTTTTAGTGTCTTAATTCATGGAGTAAATTGTCTAATTTTTTCTCTAGGTTGAGGTAAGTATATGTGTTTGTTTAATTTAGTCTTATAATTTAGCAATTGAAGTGCTTGTTGTAGCTAGAAGAACTAGCGCTGTAGTTAGCATGATGTTTCTCGATAGCACAGCGGTCCCTGCTTGTGCATCTTGTCCTAATTGGAATTATGATATGGGCCCCAGAACGGTACGCTACCAGTGTAGGTTAGCTCTTCACATTCTTCTATAGGAATGGTATGCACTGTCATTTTGAACGGCTAGCTGCCTTTATGCTCTGACTGGCTTCATCACTCTCGTATAGGAACGGTTTGCTGTCTCCTGCTGGACATTTCCCCCTCTCACAGGCCGCTCCAGGTGGAACCCAAGGTAAGTATATTGTGTTTCTTAATTTGTGAGTCTTATTTGGATTTTTGTTGTCCATTTTGAGTTTGGCGACGCGTTTCGGCACTGAGCTGTGCCTTCATCAGGCCCTCTTGGACTGGATCATTGGACATCTGAGGCCCAGAGCACTCTGCTCCCTTTTGTGGCCTGCGTGCGTGTGTGTGTCTGGACACGCCCACAAGCGGGTCTCTTTTCCTCAGGGTGTTCTGAGGTAGATTTTTTAATGATTCCTCTGTATTAGGGATATCAGGTAAGTATTTGTGTGATTAATTTGTATATTTGATGTTTATTAAACTTTTTGTTGTGTCCAATGTTTTTTCCAATAAAAATTCTCCTTTGTACTGGGTCCGCTGGCTGAACTACAATAAAATTACATTCCTTTTGTTGATTATGTGTCTTGTCAATTCATTTTTGGTGATGTGTTCCTTATTGTTTAGGAATTAAATGTTTGTAGTGTAGCATGCCCGTTAGCGAGAGACGAGCGCAGCCAACTGCGGAGCAGGAGGCACAGGCTATATTAGGGGACATTTTTCCGACGTTAGCCGCAAGGCTAAGACGTGGTTGGGCACGGTCCTTCCTGCTCACACAGCCAGCTACTAAATGCTATCCCCCACCGTCAGACATGCACCACTACGTCTTTTTAGTGTCTTAATTCATGGAGTAAATTGTCTAATTTTTTCTCTAGGTTGAGGTAAGTATATGTGTTTGTTTAATTTAGTCTTATAATTTAGCAATTGAAGTGCTTGTTGTAGCTAGAAGAACTAGCGCTGTAGTTAGCATGATGTTTCTCGATAGCACAGCGGTCCCTGCTTGTGCATCTTGTCCTAATTGGAATTATGATATGGGCCCCAGAACGGTACGCTACCAGTGTAGGTTAGCTCTTCACATTCTTCTATAGGAATGGTATGCACTGTCATTTTGAACGGCTAGCTGCCTTTATGCTCTGACTGGCTTCATCACTCTCGTATAGGAACGGTTTGCTGTCTCCTGCTGGACATTTCCCCCTCTCACAGGCCGCTCCAGGTGGAACCCAAGGTAAGTATATTGTGTTTCTTAATTTGTGAGTCTTATTTGGATTTTTGTTGTCCATTTTGAGTTTGGCGACGCGTTTCGGCACTGAGCTGTGCCTTCATCAGGCCCTCTTGGACTGGATCATTGGACATCTGAGGCCCAGAGCACTCTGCTCCCTTTTGTGGCCTGCGTGCGTGTGTGTGTCTGGACACGCCCACAAGCGGGTCTCTTTTCCTCAGGGTGTTCTGAGGTAGATTTTTTAATGATTCCTCTGTATTAGGGATATCAGGTAAGTATTTGTGTGATTAATTTGTATATTTGATGTTTATTAAACTTTTTGTTGTGTCCAATGTTTTTTCCAATAAAAATTCTCCTTTGTACTGGGTCCGCTGGCTGAACTACAATAAAATTACATTCCTTTTGTTGATTATGTGTCTTGTCAATTCATTTTTGGTGATGTGTTCCTTATTGTTTAGGAATTAAATGTTTGTAGTGTAGCATGCCCGTTAGCGAGAGACGAGCGCAGCCAACTGCGGAGCAGGAGGCACAGGCTATATTAGGGGACATTTTTCCGACGTTAGCCGCAAGGCTAAGACGTGGTTGGGCACGGTCCTTCCTGCTCACACAGCCAGCTACTAAATGCTATCCCCCACCGTCAGACATGCACCACTACGTCTTTTTAGTGTCTTAATTCATGGAGTAAATTGTCTAATTTTTTCTCTAGGTTGAGGTAAGTATATGTGTTTGTTTAATTTAGTCTTATAATTTAGCAATTGAAGTGCTTGTTGTAGCTAGAAGAACTAGCGCTGTAGTTAGCATGATGTTTCTCGATAGACACAGCGGTCCCTGCTTGTGCATCTTGTCCTAATTGGAATTATGATATGGGCCCCAGAACGGTACGCTACCAGTGTAGGTTAGCTCTTCACATTCTTCTATAGGAATGGTATGCACTGTCATTTTGAACGGCTAGCTGCCTTTATGCTCTGACTGGCTTCATCACTCTCGTATAGGAACGGTTTGCTGTCTCCTGCTGGACATTTCCCCCTCTCACAGGCCGCTCCAGGTGGAACCCAAGGTAAGTATATTGTGTTTCTTAATTTGTGAGTCTTATTTGGATTTTTGTTGTCCATTTTGAGTTTGGCGACGCGTTTCGGCACTGAGCTGTGCCTTCATCAGGCCCTCTTGGACTGGATCATTGGACATCTGAGGCCCAGAGCACTCTGCTCCCTTTTGTGGCCTGCGTGCGTGTGTGTGTCTGGACACGCCCACAAGCGGGTCTCTTTTCCTCAGGGTGTTCTGAGGTAGATTTTTTAATGATTCCTCTGTATTAGGGATATCAGGTAAGTATTTGTGTGATTAATTTGTATATTTGATGTTTATTAAACTTTTTGTTGTGTCCAATGTTTTTTCCAATAAAAATTCTCCTTTGTACTGGGTCCGCTGGCTGAACTACAATAAAATTACATTCCTTTTGTTGATTATGTGTCTTGTCAATTCATTTTTGGTGATGTGTTCCTTATTGTTTAGGAATTAAATGTTTGTAGTGTAGCATGCCCGTTAGCGAGAGACGAGCGCAGCCAACTGCGGAGCAGGAGGCACAGGCTATATTAGGGGACATTTTTCCGACGTTAGCCGCAAGGCTAAGACGTGGTTGGGCACGGTCCTTCCTGCTCACACAGCCAGCTACTAAATGCTATCCCCCACCGTCAGACATGCACCACTACGTCTTTTTAGTGTCTTAATTCATGGAGTAAATTGTCTAATTTTTTCTCTAGGTTGAGGTAAGTATATGTGTTTGTTTAATTTAGTCTTATAATTTAGCAATTGAAGTGCTTGTTGTAGCTAGAAGAACTAGCGCTGTAGTTAGCATGATGTTTCTCGATAGCACAGCGGTCCCTGCTTGTGCATCTTGTCCTAATTGGAATTATGATATGGGCCCCAGAACGGTACGCTACCAGTGTAGGTTAGCTCTTCACATTCTTCTATAGGAATGGTATGCACTGTCATTTTGAACGGCTAGCTGCCTTTATGCTCTGACTGGCTTCATCACTCTCGTATAGGAACGGTTTGCTGTCTCCTGCTGGACATTTCCCCCTCTCACAGGCCGCTCCAGGTGGAACCCAAGGTAAGTATATTGTGTTTCTTAATTTGTGAGTCTTATTTGGATTTTTGTTGTCCATTTTGAGTTTGGCGACGCGTTTCGGCACTGAGCTGTGCCTTCATCAGGCCCTCTTGGACTGGATCATTGGACATCTGAGGCCCAGAGCACTCTGCTCCCTTTTGTGGCCTGCGTGCGTGTGTGTGTCTGGACACGCCCACAAGCGGGTCTCTTTTCCTCAGGGTGTTCTGAGGTAGATTTTTTAATGATTCCTCTGTATTAGGGATATCAGGTAAGTATTTGTGTGATTAATTTGTATATTTGATGTTTATTAAACTTTTTGTTGTGTCCAATGTTTTTTCCAATAAAAATTCTCCTTTGTACTGGGTCCGCTGGCTGAACTACAATAAAATTACATTCCTTTTGTTGATTATGTGTCTTGTCAATTCATTTTTGGTGATGTGTTCCTTATTGTTTAGGAATTAAATGTTTGTAGTGTAGCATGCCCGTTAGCGAGAGACGAGCGCAGCCAACTGCGGAGCAGGAGGCACAGGCTATATTAGGGGACATTTTTCCGACGTTAGCCGCAAGGCTAAGACGTGGTTGGGCACGGTCCTTCCTGCTCACACAGCCAGCTACTAAATGCTATCCCCCACCGTCAGACATGCACCACTACGTCTTTTTAGTGTCTTAATTCATGGAGTAAATTGTCTAATTTTTTCTCTAGGTTGAGGTAAGTATATGTGTTTGTTTAATTTAGTCTTATAATTTAGCAATTGAAGTGCTTGTTGTAGCTAGAAGAACTAGCGCTGTAGTTAGCATGATGTTTCTCGATAGCACAGCGGTCCCTGCTTGTGCATCTTGTCCTAATTGGAATTATGATATGGGCCCCAGAACGGTACGCTACCAGTGTAGGTTAGCTCTTCACATTCTTCTATAGGAATGGTATGCACTGTCATTTTGAACGGCTAGCTGCCTTTATGCTCTGACTGGCTTCATCACTCTCGTATAGGAACGGTTTGCTGTCTCCTGCTGGACATTTCCCCCTCTCACAGGCCGCTCCAGGTGGAACCCAAGGTAAGTATATTGTGTTTCTTAATTTGTGAGTCTTATTTGGATTTTTGTTGTCCATTTTGAGTTTGGCGACGCGTTTCGGCACTGAGCTGTGCCTTCATCAGGCCCTCTTGGACTGGATCATTGGACATCTGAGGCCCAGAGCACTCTGCTCCCTTTTGTGGCCTGCGTGCGTGTGTGTGTCTGGACACGCCCACAAGCGGGTCTCTTTTCCTCAGGGTGTTCTGAGGTAGATTTTTTAATGATTCCTCTGTATTAGGGATATCAGGTAAGTATTTGTGTGATTAATTTGTATATTTGATGTTTATTAAACTTTTTGTTGTGTCCAATGTTTTTTCCAATAAAAATTCTCCTTTGTACTGGGTCCGCTGGCTGAACTACAATAAAATTACATTCCTTTTGTTGATTATGTGTCTTGTCAATTCATTTTTGGTGATGTGTTCCTTATTGTTTAGGAATTAAATGTTTGTAGTGTAGCATGCCCGTTAGCGAGAGACGAGCGCAGCCAACTGCGGAGCAGGAGGCACAGGCTATATTAGGGGACATTTTTCCGACGTTAGCCGCAAGGCTAAGACGTGGTTGGGCACGGTCCTTCCTGCTCACACAGCCAGCTACTAAATGCTATCCCCCACCGTCAGACATGCACCACTACGTCTTTTTAGTGTCTTAATTCATGGAGTAAATTGTCTAATTTTTTCTCTAGGTTGAGGTAAGTATATGTGTTTGTTTAATTTAGTCTTATAATTTAGCAATTGAAGTGCTTGTTGTAGCTAGAAGAACTAGCGCTGTAGTTAGCATGATGTTTCTCGATAGCACAGCGGTCCCTGCTTGTGCATCTTGTCCTAATTGGAATTATGATATGGGCCCCAGAACGGTACGCTACCAGTGTAGGTTAGCTCTTCACATTCTTCTATAGGAATGGTATGCACTGTCATTTTGAACGGCTAGCTGCCTTTATGCTCTGACTGGCTTCATCACTCTCGTATAGGAACGGTTTGCTGTCTCCTGCTGGACATTTCCCCCTCTCACAGGCCGCTCCAGGTGGAACCCAAGGTAAGTATATTGTGTTTCTTAATTTGTGAGTCTTATTTGGATTTTTGTTGTCCATTTTGAGTTTGGCGACGCGTTTCGGCACTGAGCTGTGCCTTCATCAGGCCCTCTTGGACTGGATCATTGGACATCTGAGGCCCAGAGCACTCTGCTCCCTTTTGTGGCCTGCGTGCGTGTGTGTGTCTGGACACGCCCACAAGCGGGTCTCTTTTCCTCAGGGTGTTCTGAGGTAGATTTTTTAATGATTCCTCTGTATTAGGGATATCAGGTAAGTATTTGTGTGATTAATTTGTATATTTGATGTTTATTAAACTTTTTGTTGTGTCCAATGTTTTTTCCAATAAAAATTCTCCTTTGTACTGGGTCCGCTGGCTGAACTACAATAAAATTACATTCCTTTTGTTGATTATGTGTCTTGTCAATTCATTTTTGGTGATGTGTTCCTTATTGTTTAGGAATTAAATGTTTGTAGTGTAGCATGCCCGTTAGCGAGAGACGAGCGCAGCCAACTGCGGAGCAGGAGGCACAGGCTATATTAGGGGACATTTTTCCGACGTTAGCCGCAAGGCTAAGACGTGGTTGGGCACGGTCCTTCCTGCTCACACAGCCAGCTACTAAATGCTATCCCCCACCGTCAGACATGCACCACTACGTCTTTTTAGTGTCTTAATTCATGGAGTAAATTGTCTAATTTTTTCTCTAGGTTGAGGTAAGTATATGTGTTTGTTTAATTTAGTCTTATAATTTAGCAATTGAAGTGCTTGTTGTAGCTAGAAGAACTAGCGCTGTAGTTAGCATGATGTTTCTCGATAGCACAGCGGTCCCTGCTTGTGCATCTTGTCCTAATTGGAATTATGATATGGGCCCCAGAACGGTACGCTACCAGTGTAGGTTAGCTCTTCACATTCTTCTATAGGAATGGTATGCACTGTCATTTTGAACGGCTAGCTGCCTTTATGCTCTGACTGGCTTCATCACTCTCGTATAGGAACGGTTTGCTGTCTCCTGCTGGACATTTCCCCCTCTCACAGGCCGCTCCAGGTGGAACCCAAGGTAAGTATATTGTGTTTCTTAATTTGTGAGTCTTATTTGGATTTTTGTTGTCCATTTTGAGTTTGGCGACGCGTTTCGGCACTGAGCTGTGCCTTCATCAGGCCCTCTTGGACTGGATCATTGGACATCTGAGGCCCAGAGCACTCTGCTCCCTTTTGTGGCCTGCGTGCGTGTGTGTGTCTGGACACGCCCACAAGCGGGTCTCTTTTCCTCAGGGTGTTCTGAGGTAGATTTTTTAATGATTCCTCTGTATTAGGGATATCAGGTAAGTATTTGTGTGATTAATTTGTATATTTGATGTTTATTAAACTTTTTGTTGTGTCCAATGTTTTTTCCAATAAAAATTCTCCTTTGTACTGGGTCCGCTGGCTGAACTACAATAAAATTACATTCCTTTTGTTGATTATGTGTCTTGTCAATTCATTTTTGGTGATGTGTTCCTTATTGTTTAGGAATTAAATGTTTGTAGTGTAGCATGCCCGTTAGCGAGAGACGAGCGCAGCCAACTGCGGAGCAGGAGGCACAGGCTATATTAGGGGACATTTTTCCGACGTTAGCCGCAAGGCTAAGACGTGGTTGGGCACGGTCCTTCCTGCTCACACAGCCAGCTACTAAATGCTATCCCCCACCGTCAGACATGCACCACTACGTCTTTTTAGTGTCTTAATTCATGGAGTAAATTGTCTAATTTTTTCTCTAGGTTGAGGTAAGTATATGTGTTTGTTTAATTTAGTCTTATAATTTAGCAATTGAAGTGCTTGTTGTAGCTAGAAGAACTAGCGCTGTAGTTAGCATGATGTTTCTCGATAGCACAGCGGTCCCTGCTTGTGCATCTTGTCCTAATTGGAATTATGATATGGGCCCCAGAACGGTACGCTACCAGTGTAGGTTAGCTCTTCACATTCTTCTATAGGAATGGTATGCACTGTCATTTTGAACGGCTAGCTGCCTTTATGCTCTGACTGGCTTCATCACTCTCGTATAGGAACGGTTTGCTGTCTCCTGCTGGACATTTCCCCCTCTCACAGGCCGCTCCAGGTGGAACCCAAGGTAAGTATATTGTGTTTCTTAATTTGTGAGTCTTATTTGGATTTTTGTTGTCCATTTTGAGTTTGGCGACGCGTTTCGGCACTGAGCTGTGCCTTCATCAGGCCCTCTTGGACTGGATCATTGGACATCTGAGGCCCAGAGCACTCTGCTCCCTTTTGTGGCCTGCGTGCGTGTGTGTGTCTGGACACGCCCACAAGCGGGTCTCTTTTCCTCAGGGTGTTCTGAGGTAGATTTTTTAATGATTCCTCTGTATTAGGGATATCAGGTAAGTATTTGTGTGATTAATTTGTATATTTGATGTTTATTAAACTTTTTGTTGTGTCCAATGTTTTTTCCAATAAAAATTCTCCTTTGTACTGGGTCCGCTGGCTGAACTACAATAAAATTACATTCCTTTTGTTGATTATGTGTCTTGTCAATTCATTTTTGGTGATGTGTTCCTTATTGTTTAGGAATTAAATGTTTGTAGTGTAGCATGCCCGTTAGCGAGAGACGAGCGCAGCCAACTGCGGAGCAGGAGGCACAGGCTATATTAGGGGACATTTTTCCGACGTTAGCCGCAAGGCTAAGACGTGGTTGGGCACGGTCCTTCCTGCTCACACAGCCAGCTACTAAATGCTATCCCCCACCGTCAGACATGCACCACTACGTCTTTTTAGTGTCTTAATTCATGGAGTAAATTGTCTAATTTTTTCTCTAGGTTGAGGTAAGTATATGTGTTTGTTTAATTTAGTCTTATAATTTAGCAATTGAAGTGCTTGTTGTAGCTAGAAGAACTAGCGCTGTAGTTAGCATGATGTTTCTCGATAGCACAGCGGTCCCTGCTTGTGCATCTTGTCCTAATTGGAATTATGATATGGGCCCCAGAACGGTACGCTACCAGTGTAGGTTAGCTCTTCACATTCTTCTATAGGAATGGTATGCACTGTCATTTTGAACGGCTAGCTGCCTTTATGCTCTGACTGGCTTCATCACTCTCGTATAGGAACGGTTTGCTGTCTCCTGCTGGACATTTCCCCCTCTCACAGGCCGCTCCAGGTGGAACCCAAGGTAAGTATATTGTGTTTCTTAATTTGTGAGTCTTATTTGGATTTTTGTTGTCCATTTTGAGTTTGGCGACGCGTTTCGGCACTGAGCTGTGCCTTCATCAGGCCCTCTTGGACTGGATCATTGGACATCTGAGGCCCAGAGCACTCTGCTCCCTTTTGTGGCCTGCGTGCGTGTGTGTCTGGACACGCCCACAAGCGGGTCTCTTTTCCTCAGGGTGTTCTGAGGTAGATTTTTTAATGATTCCTCTGTATTAGGGATATCAGGTAAGTATTTGTGTGATTAATTTGTATATTTGATGTTTATTAAACTTTTTGTTGTGTCCAATGTTTTTTCCAATAAAAATTCTCCTTTGTACTGGGTCCGCTGGCTGAACTACAATAAAATTACATTCCTTTTGTTGATTATGTGTCTTGTCAATTCATTTTTGGTGATGTGTTCCTTATTGTTTAGGAATTAAATGTTTGTAGTGTAGCATGCCCGTTAGCGAGAGACGAGCGCAGCCAACTGCGGAGCAGGAGGCACAGGCTATATTAGGGGACATTTTTCCGACGTTAGCCGCAAGGCTAAGACGTGGTTGGGCACGGTCCTTCCTGCTCACACAGCCAGCTACTAAATGCTATCCCCCACCGTCAGACATGCACCACTACGTCTTTTTAGTGTCTTAATTCATGGAGTAAATTGTCTAATTTTTTCTCTAGGTTGAGGTAAGTATATGTGTTTGTTTAATTTAGTCTTATAATTTAGCAATTGAAGTGCTTGTTGTAGCTAGAAGAACTAGCGCTGTAGTTAGCATGATGTTTCTCGATAGCACAGCGGTCCCTGCTTGTGCATCTTGTCCTAATTGGAATTATGATATGGGCCCCAGAACGGTACGCTACCAGTGTAGGTTAGCTCTTCACATTCTTCTATAGGAATGGTATGCACTGTCATTTTGAACGGCTAGCTGCCTTTATGCTCTGACTGGCTTCATCACTCTCGTATAGGAACGGTTTGCTGTCTCCTGCTGGACATTTCCCCCTCTCACAGGCCGCTCCAGGTGGAACCCAAGGTAAGTATATTGTGTTTCTTAATTTGTGAGTCTTATTTGGATTTTTGTTGTCCATTTTGAGTTTGGCGACGCGTTTCGGCACTGAGCTGTGCCTTCATCAGGCCCTCTTGGACTGGATCATTGGACATCTGAGGCCCAGAGCACTCTGCTCCCTTTTGTGGCCTGCGTGCGTGTGTGTGTCTGGACACGCCCACAAGCGGGTCTCTTTTCCTCAGGGTGTTCTGAGGTAGATTTTTTAATGATTCCTCTGTATTAGGGATATCAGGTAAGTATTTGTGTGATTAATTTGTATATTTGATGTTTATTAAACTTTTTGTTGTGTCCAATGTTTTTTCCAATAAAAATTCTCCTTTGTACTGGGTCCGCTGGCTGAACTACAATAAAATTACATTCCTTTTGTTGATTATGTGTCTTGTCAATTCATTTTTGGTGATGTGTTCCTTATTGTTTAGGAATTAAATGTTTGTAGTGTAGCATGCCCGTTAGCGAGAGACGAGCGCAGCCAACTGCGGAGCAGGAGGCACAGGCTATATTAGGGGACATTTTTCCGACGTTAGCCGCAAGGCTAAGACGTGGTTGGGCACGGTCCTTCCTGCTCACACAGCCAGCTACTAAATGCTATCCCCCACCGTCAGACATGCACCACTACGTCTTTTTAGTGTCTTAATTCATGGAGTAAATTGTCTAATTTTTTCTCTAGGTTGAGGTAAGTATATGTGTTTGTTTAATTTAGTCTTATAATTTAGCAATTGAAGTGCTTGTTGTAGCTAGAAGAACTAGCGCTGTAGTTAGCATGATGTTTCTCGATAGCACAGCGGTCCCTGCTTGTGCATCTTGTCCTAATTGGAATTATGATATGGGCCCCAGAACGGTACGCTACCAGTGTAGGTTAGCTCTTCACATTCTTCTATAGGAATGGTATGCACTGTCATTTTGAACGGCTAGCTGCCTTTATGCTCTGACTGGCTTCATCACTCTCGTATAGGAACGGTTTGCTGTCTCCTGCTGGACATTTCCCCCTCTCACAGGCCGCTCCAGGTGGAACCCAAGGTAAGTATATTTGTGTTTCTTAATTTGTGAGTCTTATTTGGATTTTTGTTGTCCATTTTGAGTTTGGCGACGCGTTTCGGCACTGAGCTGTGCCTTCATCAGGCCCTCTTGGACTGGATCATTGGACATCTGAGGCCCAGAGCACTCTGCTCCCTTTTGTGGCCTGCGTGCGTGTGTGTGTCTGGACACGCCCACAAGCGGGTCTCTTTTCCTCAGGGTGTTCTGAGGTAGATTTTTAATGATTCCTCTGTATTAGGGATATCAGGTAAGTATTTGTGTGATTAATTTGTATATTTGATGTTTATTAAACTTTTTGTTGTGTCCAATGTTTTTCCAATAAAAATTCTCCTTTGTACTGGGTCCGCTGGCTGAACTACAATAAAATTACATTCCTTTTGTTGATTATGTGTCTTGTCAATTCATTTTTGGTGATGTGTTCCTTATTGTTTAGGAATTAAATGTTTGTAGTGTAGCATGCCCGTTAGCGAGAGACGAGCGCAGCCAACTGCGGAGCAGGAGGGCACAGGCTATATTAGGGGACATTTTCCGACGTTAGCCGCAAGGCTAAGACGTGGTTGGGCACGGTCCTTCCTGCTCACACAGCCAGCTACTAAATGCTATCCCCCACCGTCAGACATGCACCACTACGTCTTTTTAGTGTCTTAATTCATGGAGTAAAATTGTCTAATTTTTTCTCTAGGTTGAGGTAAGTATATGTGTTTGTTTAATTTAGTCTTATAATTTAGCAATTGAAGTGCTTGTTGTAGCTAGAAGAACTAGCGCTGTAGTTAGCATGATGTTTCTCGATAGCACAGCGGTCCCTGCTTGTGCATCTTGTCCTAATTGGAATTATGATATGGGCCCCCAGAACGGTACGCTACCAGTGTAGGTTAGCTCTTCACATTCTTCTATAGGAATGGTATGCACTGTCATTTTGAACGGCTAGCTGCCTTTATGCTCTGACTGGCTTCATCACTCTCGTATAGGAACGGTTTGCTGTCTCCTGCTGGACATTTCCCCCTCCTCACAGGCCGCTCCAGGTGGAACCCAAGGTAAGTATATTGTGTTTCTTAATTTGTGAGTCTTATTTGGATTTTTGTTGTCCATTTTGAGTTTGGCGACGCGTTTCGGCACTGAGCTGTGCCTTCATCAGGCCCTCTTGGACTGGATCATTGGACATCTGAGGCCCAGAGCACTCTGCTCCCTTTTGTGGCCTGCGTGCGTGTGTGTGTCTGGACACGCCCACAAGCGGGTCTCTTTTCCCTCAGGGTGTTCTGAGGTAGATTTTTTAATGATTCCTCTGTATTAGGGATATCAGGTAAGTATTTGTGTGATTAATTTGTATATTTGATGTTTATTAAACTTTTTGTTGTGTCCAATGTTTTTCCAATAAAAATTCTCCTTTGTACTGGGTCCGCTGGCTGAACTACAATAAAATTACATTCCTTTTTGTTGATTATGTGTCTTGTCAATTCATTTTTGGTGATGTGTTCCTTATTGTTTAGGAATTAAATGTTTGTAGTGTAGCATGCCCGTTAGCGAGAGACGAGCGCAGCCAACTGCGGAGCAGGAGGCACAGGCTATATTAGGGGACATTTTTCCGACGTTAGCCGCAAGGCTAAGACGTGGTTGGGCACGGTCCTTCCTGCTCACACAGCCAGCTACTAAATGCTATCCCCCACCGTCAGACATGCACCACTACGTCTTTTAGTGTCTTAATTCATGGAGTAAATTGTCTAATTTTTTCTCTAGGTTGAGGTAAGTATATGTGTTTGTTTAATTTAGTCTTATAATTTAGCAATTGAAGTGCTTGTTGTAGCTAGAAGAACTAGCGCTGTAGTTAGCATGATGTTTCTCGATAGCACAGCGGTCCCTGCTTGTGCATCTTGTCCTAATTGGAATTATGATATGGGCCCCAGAACGGTACGCTACCAGTGTAGGTTAGCTCTTCACATTCTTCTATAGGAATGGTATGCACTGTCATTTGAACGGCTAGCTGCCTTTATGCTCTGACTGGCTTCATCACTCTCGTATAGGAACGGTTTGCTGTCTCCTGCTGGACATTTCCCCCTCTCACAGGCCGCTCCAGGTGGAACCCAAGGTAAGTATATTGTGTTTCTTAATTTGTGAGTCTTATTTGGATTTTTGTTGTCCATTTTGAGTTTGGCGACGCGTTTCGGCACTGAGCTGTGCCTTCATCAGGCCCTCTTGGACTGGATCATTGGACATCTGAGGCCCAGAGCACTCTGCTCCCTTTTGTGGCCTGCGTGCGTGTGTGTGTCTGGACACGCCCACAAGCGGGTCTCTTTTCCTCAGGGTGTTCTGAGGTAGATTTTTTAATGATTCCTCTGTATTAGGGATATCAGGTAAGTATTTGTGTGATTAATTTGTATATTTGATGTTTATTAAACTTTTTGTTGTGTCCAATGTTTTTTCCAATAAAAATTCTCCTTTGTACTGGGTCCGCTGGCTGAACTACAATAAAATTACATTCCTTTTGTTGATTATGTGTCTTGTCAATTCATTTTTGGTGATGTGTTCCTTATTGTTTAGGAATTAAATGTTTGTAGTGTAGCATGCCCGTTAGCGAGAGACGAGCGCAGCCAACTGCGGAGCAGGAGGCACAGGCTATATTAGGGGACATTTTTCCGACGTTAGCCGCAAGGCTAAGACGTGGTTGGGCACGGTCCTTCCTGCTCACACAGCCAGCTACTAAATGCTATCCCCCACCGTCAGACATGCACCACTACGTCTTTTTAGTGTCTTAATTCATGGAGTAAATTGTCTAATTTTTTCTCTAGGTTGAGGTAAGTATATGTGTTTGTTTAATTTAGTCTTATAATTTAGCAATTGAAGTGCTTGTTGTAGCTAGAAGAACTAGCGCTGTAGTTAGCATGATGTTTCTCGATAGCACAGCGGTCCCTGCTTGTGCATCTTGTCCTAATTGGAATTATGATATGGGCCCCAGAACGGTACGCTACCAGTGTAGGTTAGCTCTTCACATTCTTCTATAGGAATGGTATGCACTGTCATTTTGAACGGCTAGCTGCCTTTATGCTCTGACTGGCTTCATCACTCTCGTATAGGAACGGTTTGCTGTCTCCTGCTGGACATTTCCCCCTCTCACAGGCCGCTCCAGGTGGAACCCAAGGTAAGTATATTGTGTTTCTTAATTTGTGAGTCTTATTTGGATTTTTGTTGTCCATTTTGAGTTTGGCGACGCGTTTCGGCACTGAGCTGTGCCTTCATCAGGCCCTCTTGGACTGGATCATTGGACATCTGAGGCCCAGAGCACTCTGCTCCTTTTGTGGCCTGCGTGCGTGTGTGTGTCTGGACACGCCCACAAGCGGGTCTCTTTTCCTCAGGGTGTTCTGAGGTAGATTTTTTAATGATTCCTCTGTATTAGGGATATCAGGTAAGTATTTGTGTGATTAATTTGTATATTTGATGTTTATTAAACTTTTTGTTGTGTCCAATGTTTTTTCCAATAAAAATTCTCCTTTGTACTGGGTCCGCTGGCTGAACTACAATAAAATTACATTCCTTTTGTTGATTATGTGTCTTGTCAATTCATTTTTGGTGATGTGTTCCTTATTGTTTAGGAATTAAATGTTTGTAGTGTAGCATGCCCGTTAGCGAGAGACGAGCGCAGCCAACTGCGGAGCAGGAGGCACAGGCTATATTAGGGGACATTTTTCCGACGTTAGCCGCAAGGCTAAGACGTGGTTGGGCACGGTCCTTCCTGCTCACACAGCCAGCTACTAAATGCTATCCCCCACCGTCAGACATGCACCACTACGTCTTTTAGTGTCTTAATTCATGGAGTAAATTGTCTAATTTTTTCTCTAGGTTGAGGTAAGTATATGTGTTTGTTTAATTTAGTCTTATAATTTAGCAATTGAAGTGCTTGTTGTAGCTAGAAGAACTAGCGCTGTAGTTAGCATGATGTTTCTCGATAGCACAGCGGTCCCTGCTTGTGCATCTTGTCCTAATTGGAATTATGATATGGGCCCCAGAACGGTACGCTACCAGTGTAGGTTAGCTCTTCACATTCTTCTATAGGAATGGTATGCACTGTCATTTTGAACGGCTAGCTGCCTTTATGCTCTGACTGGCTTCATCACTCTCGTATAGGAACGGTTTGCTGTCTCCTGCTGGACATTTCCCCCTCTCACAGGCCGCTCCAGGTGGAACCCAAGGTAAGTATATTGTGTTTCTTAATTTGTGAGTCTTATTTGGATTTTTGTTGTCCATTTTGAGTTTGGCGACGCGTTTCGGCACTGAGCTGTGCCTTCATCAGGCCCTCTTGGACTGGATCATTGGACATCTGAGGCCCAGAGCACTCTGCTCCCTTTTGTGGCCTGCGTGCGTGTGTGTGTCTGGACACGCCCACAAGCGGGTCTCTTTTCCTCAGGGTGTTCTGAGGTAGATTTTTAATGATTCCTCTGTATTAGGGATATCAGGTAAGTATTTGTGTGATTAATTTGTATATTTGATGTTTATTAAACTTTTTGTTGTGTCCAATGTTTTTTCCAATAAAAATTCTCCTTTGTACTGGGTCCGCTGGCTGAACTACAATAAAATTACATTCCTTTTGTTGATTATGTGTCTTGTCAATTCATTTTTGGTGATGTGTTCCTTATTGTTTAGGAATTAAATGTTTGTAGTGTAGCATGCCCGTTAGCGAGAGACGAGCGCAGCCAACTGCGGAGCAGGAGGCACAGGCTATATTAGGGGACATTTTTCCGACGTTAGCCGCAAGGCTAAGACGTGGTTGGGCACGGTCCTTCCTGCTCACACAGCCAGCTACTAAATGCTATCCCCCACCGTCAGACATGCACCACTACGTCTTTTTAGTGTCTTAATTCATGGAGTAAATTGTCTAATTTTTTCTCTAGGTTGAGGTAAGTATATGTGTTTGTTTAATTTAGTCTTATAATTTAGCAATTGAAGTGCTTGTTGTAGCTAGAAGAACTAGCGCTGTAGTTAGCATGATGTTTCTCGATAGCACAGCGGTCCCTGCTTGTGCATCTTGTCCTAATTGGAATTATGATATGGGCCCCAGAACGGTACGCTACCAGTGTAGGTTAGCTCTTCACATTCTTCTATAGGAATGGTATGCACTGTCATTTTGAACGGCTAGCTGCCTTTATGCTCTGACTGGCTTCATCACTCTCGTATAGGAACGGTTTGCTGTCTCCTGCTGGACATTTCCCCCTCTCACAGGCCGCTCCAGGTGGAACCCAAGGTAAGTATATTGTGTTTCTTAATTTGTGAGTCTTATTTGGATTTTTGTTGTCCATTTTGAGTTTGGCGACGCGTTTCGGCACTGAGCTGTGCCTTCATCAGGCCCTCTTGGACTGGATCATTGGACATCTGAGGCCCAGAGCACTCTGCTCCCTTTTGTGGCCTGCGTGCGTGTGTGTGTCTGGACACGCCCACAAGCGGGTCTCTTTTCCTCAGGGTGTTCTGAGGTAGATTTTTTAATGATTCCTCTGTATTAGGGATATCAGGTAAGTATTTTGTGTGATTAATTTGTATATTTGATGTTTATTAAACTTTTTGTTGTGTCCAATGTTTTTTCCAATAAAAATTCTCCTTTGTACTGGGTCCGCTGGCTGAACTACAATAAAATTACATTCCTTTTGTTGATTATGTGTCTTGTCAATTCATTTTTGGTGATGTGTTCCTTATTGTTTAGGAATTAAATGTTTGTAGTGTAGCATGCCCGTTAGCGAGAGACGAGCGCAGCCAACTGCGGAGCAGGAGGCACAGGCTATATTAGGGGACATTTTTCCGACGTTAGCCGCAAGGCTAAGACGTGGTTGGGCACGGTCCTTCCTGCTCACACAGCCAGCTACTAAATGCTATCCCCCACCGTCAGACATGCACCACTACGTCTTTTTAGTGTCTTAATTCATGGAGTAAATTGTCTAATTTTTTCTCTAGGTTGAGGTAAGTATATGTGTTTGTTTAATTTAGTCTTATAATTTAGCAATTGAAGTGCTTGTTGTAGCTAGAAGAACTAGCGCTGTAGTTAGCATGATGTTTCTCGATAGCACAGCGGTCCCTGCTTGTGCATCTTGTCCTAATTGGAATTATGATATGGGCCCAGAACGGTACGCTACCAGTGTAGGTTAGCTCTTCACATTCTTCTATAGGAATGGTATGCACTGTCATTTTGAACGGCTATAGCTGCCTTTATGCTCTGACTGGCTTCATCACTCTCGTATAGGAACGGTTTGCTGTCTCCTGCTGGACATTTCCCCCTCTCACAGGCCGCTCCAGGTGGAACCCAAGGTAAGTATATTGTGTTTCTTAATTTGTGAGTCTTATTTGGATTTTTGTTGTCCATTTTGAGTTTGGCGACGCGTTTCGGCACTGAGCTGTGCCTTCATCAGGCCCTCTTGGACTGGATCATTGGACATCTGAGGCCCAGAGCACTCTGCTCCCTTTTGTGGCCTGCGTGCGTGTGTGTGTCTGGACACGCCCACAAGCGGGTCTCTTTTCCTCAGGGTGTTCTGAGGTAGATTTTTTAATGATTCCTCTGTATTAGGGATATCAGGTAAGTATTTGTGTGATTAATTTGTATATTTGATGTTTATTAAACTTTTTGTTGTGTCCAATGTTTTTTCCAATAAAAATTCTCCTTTGTACTGGGTCCGCTGGCTGAACTACAATAAAATTACATTCCTTTTGTTGATTATGTGTCTTGTCAATTCATTTTTGGTGATGTGTTCCTTATTGTTTAGGAATTAAATGTTTGTAGTGTAGCATGCCCGTTAGCGAGAGACGAGCGCAGCCAACTGCGGAGCAGGAGGCACAGGCTATATTAGGGGACATTTTTCCGACGTTAGCCGCAAGGCTAAGACGTGGTTGGGCACGGTCCTTCCTGCTCACACAGCCAGCTACTAAATGCTATCCCCCACCGTCAGACATGCACCACTACGTCTTTTTAGTGTCTTAATTCATGGAGTAAATTGTCTAATTTTTTCTCTAGGTTGAGGTAAGTATATGTGTTTGTTTAATTTAGTCTTATAATTTAGCAATTGAAGTGCTTGTTGTAGCTAGAAGAACTAGCGCTGTAGTTAGCATGATGTTTCTCGATAGCACAGCGGTCCCTGCTTGTGCATCTTGTCCTAATTGGAATTATGATATGGGCCCCAGAACGGTACGCTACCAGTGTAGGTTAGCTCTTCACATTCTTCTATAGGAATGGTATGCACTGTCATTTTGAACAGGCTAGCTGCCTTTATGCTCTGACTGGCTTCATCACTCTCGTATAGGAACGGTTTGCTGTCTCCTGCTGGACATTTCCCCCTCTCACAGGCCGCTCCAGGTGGAACCCAAGGTAAGTATATTGTGTTTCTTAATTTGTGAGTCTTATTTGGATTTTTGTTGTCCATTTTGAGTTTGGCGACGCGTTTCGGCACTGAGCTGTGCCTTCATCAGGCCCTCTTGGACTGGATCATTGGACATCTGAGGCCCAGAGCACTCTGCTCCCTTTTGTGGCCTGCGTGCGTGTGTGTGTCTGGACACGCCCACAAGCGGGTCTCTTTTCCTCAGGGTGTTCTGAGGTAGATTTTTTAATGATTCCTCTGTATTAGGGATATCAGGTAAGTATTTGTGTGATTAATTTGTATATTTGATGTTTATTAAACTTTTTGTTGTGTCCAATGTTTTTTCCAATAAAAATTCTCCTTTGTACTGGGTCCGCTGGCTGAACTACAATAAAATTACATTCCTTTTGTTGATTATGTGTCTTGTCAATTCATTTTTGGTGATGTGTTCCTTATTGTTTAGGAATTAAATGTTTGTAGTGTAGCATGCCCGTTAGCGAGAGACGAGCGCAGCCAACTGCGGAGCAGGAGGCACAGGCTATATTAGGGGACATTTTTCCGACGTTAGCCGCAAGGCTAAGACGTGGTTGGGCACGGTCCTTCCTGCTCACACAGCCAGCTACTAAATGCTATCCCCCACCGTCAGACATGCACCACTACGTCTTTTTAGTGTCTTAATTCATGGAGTAAATTGTCTAATTTTTTCTCTAGGTTGAGGTAAGTATATGTGTTTGTTTAATTTAGTCTTATAATTTAGCAATTGAAGTGCTTGTTGTAGCTAGAAGAACTAGCGCTGTAGTTAGCATGATGTTTCTCGATAGCACAGCGGTCCCTGCTTGTGCATCTTGTCCTAATTGGAATTATGATATGGGCCCCAGAACGGTACGCTACCAGTGTAGGTTAGCTCTTCACATTCTTCTATAGGAATGGTATGCACTGTCATTTTGAACGGCTAGCTGCCTTTATGCTCTGACTGGCTTCATCACTCTCGTATAGGAACGGTTTGCTGTCTCCTGCTGGACATTTCCCCCTCTCACAGGCCGCTCCAGGTGGAACCCAAGGTAAGTATATTGTGTTTCTTAATTTGTGAGTCTTATTTGGATTTTTGTTGTCCATTTTGAGTTTGGCGACGCGTTTCGGCACTGAGCTGTGCCTTCATCAGGCCCTCTTGGACTGGATCATTGGACATCTGAGGCCCAGAGCACTCTGCTCCCTTTTGTGGCCTGCGTGCGTGTGTGTGTCTGGACACGCCCACAAGCGGGTCTCTTTTCCTCAGGGTGTTCTGAGGTAGATTTTTTAATGATTCCTCTGTATTAGGGATATCAGGTAAGTATTTGTGTGATTAATTTGTATATTTGATGTTTATTAAACTTTTTGTTGTGTCCAATGTTTTTTCCAATAAAAATTCTCCTTTGTACTGGGTCCGCTGGCTGAACTACAATAAAATTACATTCCTTTTGTTGATTATGTGTCTTGTCAATTCATTTTTGGTGATGTGTTCCTTATTGTTTAGGAATTAAATGTTTGTAGTGTAGCATGCCCGTTAGCGAGAGACGAGCGCAGCCAACTGCGGAGCAGGAGGCACAGGCTATATTAGGGGACATTTTTCCGACGTTAGCCGCAAGGCTAAGACGTGGTTGGGCACGGTCCTTCCTGCTCACACAGCCAGCTACTAAATGCTATCCCCCACCGTCAGACATGCACCACTACGTCTTTTTAGTGTCTTAATTCATGGAGTAAATTGTCTAATTTTTTCTCTAGGTTGAGGTAAGTATATGTGTTTGTTTAATTTAGTCTTATAATTTAGCAATTGAAGTGCTTGTTGTAGCTAGAAGAACTAGCGCTGTAGTTAGCATGATGTTTCTCGATAGCACAGCGGTCCCTGCTTGTGCATCTTGTCCTAATTGGAATTATGATATGGGCCCCAGAACGGTACGCTACCAGTGTAGGTTAGCTCTTCACATTCTTCTATAGGAATGGTATGCACTGTCATTTTGAACGGCTAGCTGCCTTTATGCTCTGACTGGCTTCATCACTCTCGTATAGGAACGGTTTGCTGTCTCCTGCTGGACATTTCCCCCTCTCACAGGCCGCTCCAGGTGGAACCCAAGGTAAGTATATTGTGTTTCTTAATTTGTGAGTCTTATTTGGATTTTTGTTGTCCATTTTGAGTTTGGCGACGCGTTTCGGCACTGAGCTGTGCCTTCATCAGGCCCTCTTGGACTGGATCATTGGACATCTGAGGCCCAGAGCACTCTGCTCCCTTTTGTGGCCTGCGTGCGTGTGTGTGTCTGGACACGCCCACAAGCGGGTCTCTTTTCCTCAGGGTGTTCTGAGGTAGATTTTTTAATGATTCCTCTGTATTAGGGATATCAGGTAAGTATTTGTGTGATTAATTTGTATATTTGATGTTTATTAAACTTTTTGTTGTGTCCAATGTTTTTTCCAATAAAAATTCTCCTTTGTACTGGGTCCGCTGGCTGAACTACAATAAAATTACATTCCTTTTGTTGATTATGTGTCTTGTCAATTCATTTTTGGTGATGTGTTCCTTATTGTTTAGGAATTAAATGTTTGTAGTGTAGCATGCCCGTTAGCGAGAGACGAGCGCAGCCAACTGCGGAGCAGGAGGCACAGGCTATATTAGGGGACATTTTTCCGACGTTAGCCGCAAGGCTAAGACGTGGTTGGGCACGGTCCTTCCTGCTCACACAGCCAGCTACTAAATGCTATCCCCCACCGTCAGACATGCACCACTACGTCTTTTTAGTGTCTTAATTCATGGAGTAAATTGTCTAATTTTTTCTCTAGGTTGAGGTAAGTATATGTGTTTGTTTAATTTAGTCTTATAATTTAGCAATTGAAGTGCTTGTTGTAGCTAGAAGAACTAGCGCTGTAGTTAGCATGATGTTTCTCGATAGCACAGCGGTCCCTGCTTGTGCATCTTGTCCTAATTGGAATTATGATATGGGCCCCAGAACGGTACGCTACCAGTGTAGGTTAGCTCTTCACATTCTTCTATAGGAATGGTATGCACTGTCATTTTGAACGGCTAGCTGCCTTTATGCTCTGACTGGCTTCATCACTCTCGTATAGGAACGGTTTGCTGTCTCCTGCTGGACATTTCCCCCTCTCACAGGCCGCTCCAGGTGGAACCCAAGGTAAGTATATTGTGTTTCTTAATTTGTGAGTCTTATTTGGATTTTTGTTGTCCATTTTGAGTTTGGCGACGCGTTTCGGCACTGAGCTGTGCCTTCATCAGGCCCTCTTGGACTGGATCATTGGACATCTGAGGCCCAGAGCACTCTGCTCCCTTTTGTGGCCTGCGTGCGTGTGTGTGTCTGGACACGCCCACAAGCGGGTCTCTTTTCCTCAGGGTGTTCTGAGGTAGATTTTTTAATGATTCCTCTGTATTAGGGATATCAGGTAAGTATTTGTGTGATTAATTTGTATATTTGATGTTTATTAAACTTTTTGTTGTGTCCAATGTTTTTTCCAATAAAAATTCTCCTTTGTACTGGGTCCGCTGGCTGAACTACAATAAAATTACATTCCTTTTGTTGATTATGTGTCTTGTCAATTCATTTTTGGTGATGTGTTCCTTATTGTTTAGGAATTAAATGTTTGTAGTGTAGCATGCCCGTTAGCGAGAGACGAGCGCAGCCAACTGCGGAGCAGGAGGCACAGGCTATATTAGGGGACATTTTTCCGACGTTAGCCGCAAGGCTAAGACGTGGTTGGGCACGGTCCTTCCTGCTCACACAGCCAGCTACTAAATGCTATCCCCCACCGTCAGACATGCACCACTACGTCTTTTTAGTGTCTTAATTCATGGAGTAAATTGTCTAATTTTTTCTCTAGGTTGAGGTAAGTATATGTGTTTGTTTAATTTAGTCTTATAATTTAGCAATTGAAGTGCTTGTTGTAGCTAGAAGAACTAGCGCTGTAGTTAGCATGATGTTTCTCGATAGCACAGCGGTCCCTGCTTGTGCATCTTGTCCTAATTGGAATTATGATATGGGCCCCAGAACGGTACGCTACCAGTGTAGGTTAGCTCTTCACATTCTTCTATAGGAATGGTATGCACTGTCATTTTGAACGGCTAGCTGCCTTTATGCTCTGACTGGCTTCATCACTCTCGTATAGGAACGGTTTGCTGTCTCCTGCTGGACATTTCCCCCTCTCACAGGCCGCTCCAGGTGGAACCCAAGGTAAGTATATTGTGTTTCTTAATTTGTGAGTCTTATTTGGATTTTTGTTGTCCATTTTGAGTTTGGCGACGCGTTTCGGCACTGAGCTGTGCCTTCATCAGGCCCTCTTGGACTGGATCATTGGACATCTGAGGCCCAGAGCACTCTGCTCCCTTTTGTGGCCTGCGTGCGTGTGTGTGTCTGGACACGCCCACAAGCGGGTCTCTTTTCCTCAGGGTGTTCTGAGGTAGATTTTTTAATGATTCCTCTGTATTAGGGATATCAGGTAAGTATTTGTGTGATTAATTTGTATATTTGATGTTTATTAAACTTTTTGTTGTGTCCAATGTTTTTTCCAATAAAAATTCTCCTTTGTACTGGGTCCGCTGGCTGAACTACAATAAAATTACATTCCTTTTGTTGATTATGTGTCTTGTCAATTCATTTTTGGTGATGTGTTCCTTATTGTTTAGGAATTAAATGTTTGTAGTGTAGCATGCCCGTTAGCGAGAGACGAGCGCAGCCAACTGCGGAGCAGGAGGCACAGGCTATATTAGGGGACATTTTTCCGACGTTAGCCGCAAGGCTAAGACGTGGTTGGGCACGGTCCTTCCTGCTCACACAGCCAGCTACTAAATGCTATCCCCCACCGTCAGACATGCACCACTACGTCTTTTTAGTGTCTTAATTCATGGAGTAAATTGTCTAATTTTTTCTCTAGGTTGAGGTAAGTATATGTGTTTGTTTAATTTAGTCTTATAATTTAGCAATTGAAGTGCTTGTTGTAGCTAGAAGAACTAGCGCTGTAGTTAGCATGATGTTTCTCGATAGCACAGCGGTCCCTGCTTGTGCATCTTGTCCTAATTGGAATTATGATATGGGCCCCAGAACGGTACGCTACCAGTGTAGGTTAGCTCTTCACATTCTTCTATAGGAATGGTATGCACTGTCATTTTGAACGGCTAGCTGCCTTTATGCTCTGACTGGCTTCATCACTCTCGTATAGGAACGGTTTGCTGTCTCCTGCTGGACATTTCCCCCTCTCACAGGCCGCTCCAGGTGGAACCCAAGGTAAGTATATTGTGTTTCTTAATTTGTGAGTCTTATTTGGATTTTTGTTGTCCATTTTGAGTTTGGCGACGCGTTTCGGCACTGAGCTGTGCCTTCATCAGGCCCTCTTGGACTGGATCATTGGACATCTGAGGCCCAGAGCACTCTGCTCCCTTTTGTGGCCTGCGTGCGTGTGTGTGTCTGGACACGCCCACAAGCGGGTCTCTTTTCCTCAGGGTGTTCTGAGGTAGATTTTTTAATGATTCCTCTGTATTAGGGATATCAGGTAAGTATTTGTGTGATTAATTTGTATATTTGATGTTTATTAAACTTTTTGTTGTGTCCAATGTTTTTTCCAATAAAAATTCTCCTTTGTACTGGGTCCGCTGGCTGAACTACAATAA